>NC_086445.1:111734264-111991111 GCF_028390025.1 Pseudophryne corroboree | reverse complement strand
ATAGTTAGGGTGAGAGTACATAGTGCTGTGACAATAGTATGCTGCATAGTGAGGTGAGAGTAGCATAGTGCTGTGACAATAGTATGCTGCATAGTGAGGGTGAGAGTAGCATAGTGCTGTGACAATAGTATGCTGCATAGTGAGGGTGAGAGTAGCATAGTGCTGTGACAATAGTATGCTGCATAGTGAGGGAGAGAGTAGCATAGTGCTGTAACAATAGTATGCTCGATAGTGAGGGTGAGAGTAGCATAGTGCTGTGACAATAGTATGCTGCATAGTGAGGGTGAGAGTAGCATAGTGCTGTGACAATAGTATGCTGCATAGTGAGGGTGAAAGTAGCATAGTGCTGTGACAATAGTATGCTGCATAGTGAGGGTGAGAGTAGCATAGTGCTGTGACAATAGTATGCTGCATAGTGAGGGTGAGAGTAGCATAGTGCTGTGACAATAGTATGCTGCATAGTGAGGGTGAGAGTAGCATAGTGCTGTAACAATAGTATGCTGCATAGTGAGGGTGAGAGTAGCATAGTGCTGTGACAATAGTATGCTGCATAGGGAGGGTGAGAGTAGCATAGTGCTGTGACAATAGTATGCTGCATAGTGAGGGTGAGAGTAGCATAGTGCTGTGACAATAGTATGCTGCATAGTGAGGGTGAGAGTAGCATAGTGCTGTGACAATAGTATGCTGCATAGTGAGGGCGAGAGTAGCATAGTGCTGTGACAATAGTATGCTGCATAGTGAGGGAGAGAGTAGCATAGTGCTGTGACAATAGTATGCTGCATAGTGAGGGCGAGAGTAGCATAGTGCTGTGACAATAGTATGCTGCATAGTGAGAGTGAGAGTAGCATAGTGCTGTAACAATAGCATGCTGCATAGTGAGGGTGAGAGTAGCATAGTGCTGTGACAATAGTATGCTGCATAGTGAGGGTGAGAGTAGCATAGTGCTGTGACAATAGTATGCTGCATAGTGAGGGTGAGAGTAGCATAGTGCTGTGACAATAGTATGCTGCATAGTGAGAGTGAGAGTAGCATAGTGCTGTGACAATAGTATGCTGCATAGTGAGGGCGAGAGTAGCATAGTGCTGTGACAATAGTATGCTGCATAGTGAGGGTGAGAGTAGCATAGTGCTGTGACAATAGTATGCTGCATAGTGAGGGTGAGAGTAGCATAGTGCTGTGACAATAGTATGCTGCATAGTGAGGGAGAGAGTAGCATAGTGCTGTAACAATAGTATGCTGCATAGTGAGGGTGAAAGTAGCATAGTGCTGTGACAATAGTATGCTGCATAGTGAGGGTGAAAGTAGCATAGTGCTGTGACAATAGTATGCTGCATAGTGAGGGTGAGAGTAGCATAGTTCTGTGACAATAGTATGCTGCATAGTGAGGGTGAGAGTAGCATAGTGCTGTGACAATAGTATGCTGCATAGTGAGGGTGAGAGTAGCATAGTGCTGTAACAATAGTATGCTGCATAGTGAGGGTGAGAGTAGCATAGTGCTGTGACAATAGTATGCTGCATAGTGAGGGTGAGAGTAGCATAGTGCTGTGACAATAGTATGCTGCATAGTGAGGGTGAGAGTAGCATAGTGCTGTGACAATAGTATGCTGCATAGTGAGGGTGAGAGTAGCATAGTGCTGTGACTATAGTATGCTGCATAGTGAGGGTGAGAGTAGCATAGTGCTGTGACAATAGTATGCTGCATAGTGAGGGCGAGAGTAGCATGGTGCTGTGACAATAGTATGCTGCATAGTGAGGGTGAGAGTAGCATAGTGCTGTGACAATAGTATGCTGCATAGTGAGGGCGAGAGTAGCATAGTGCTGTGACAATAGTATGCTGCATAGTTAGGGTGAGAGTACATAGTGCTGTGACAATAGTATGCTGCATAGTGAGGGTGAGAGTAGCATAGTGCTGTGACAATAGTATGCTGCATAGTGAGGGTGAGAGTAGCATAGTGCTGTGACAATAGTATGCTGCATAGTGAGGGTGAGAGTAGCATAGTGCTGTGACAATAGTATGCTGCATAGTGAGGGAGAGAGTAGCATAGTGCTGTAACAATAGTATGCTCGATAGTGAGGGTGAGAGTAGCATAGTGCTGTGACAATAGTATGCTGCATAGTGAGGGTGAGAGTAGCATAGTGCTGTGACAATAGTATGCTGCATAGTGAGGGTGAAAGTAGCATAGTGCTGTGACAATAGTATGCTGCATAGTGAGGGTGAGAGTAGCATAGTGCTGTGACAATAGTATGCTGCATAGTGAGGGTGAGAGTAGCATAGTGCTGTGACAATAGTATGCTGCATAGTGAGGGTGAGAGTAGCATAGTGCTGTAACAATAGTATGCTGCATAGTGAGGGTGAGAGTAGCATAGTGCTGTGACAATAGTATGCTGCATAGGGAGGGTGAGAGTAGCATAGTGCTGTGACAATAGTATGCTGCATAGTGAGGGTGAGAGTAGCATAGTGCTGTGACAATAGTATGCTGCATAGTGAGGGTGAGAGTAGCATAGTGCTGTAACAATAGTATGCTGCATAGTGAGGGTGAGAGTAGCATAGTGCTGTGACAATAGTATGCTGCATAGTGAGGGTGAGAGTAGCATTGTGCTGTGACAATAGTATGCTGCATAGTGAGGGCGAGAGTAGCATAGTGCTGTGAGAATAGTATGCTGCATAGTGAGGGCGAGAGTAGCATAGTGCTGTGACAATAGTATGCTGCATAGTGAGGGCGAGAGTAGCATAGTGCTGTGACAATAGTATGCTGCATAGTGAGGGTGAGAGTAGCATAGTGCTGTGACAACAGTATGCTGCATCGTGAGGGTGAGAGTAGCATAGTGCTGTGACAATAGTATGCTGCATAGTGAGGGTGAGAGTAGCATAGTGCTGTGACAATAGTATGCTGCATAGTGAGGGAGAGAGTAGCATAGTGCTGTAACAATTGTATGCTGCATAGTGAGAGTAGCATAGTGCTGTGACAATAGTATGCTGCATAGTGAGGGTGAGAGTAGCATAGTGCTGTGACAATAGTATGCTGCATAGTGAGGGTGAGAGTAGCATAGTGCTGTAACAATAGTATGCTGCATAGTGAGGGTGAGAGTAGCATAGTGCTGTGACAATAGTATGCTGCATAGTGAGGGAGAGAGTAGCATAGTGCTGTAACAATAGTATGCTGCATAGTGAGGGTGAAAGTAGCATAGTGCTGTGACAATAGTATGCTGCATAGTGAGGGTGAAAGTAGCATAGTGCTGTGACAATAGTATGCTGCATAGTGAGGGTGAGAGTAGCATAGTGCTGTGACAATAGTATGCTGCATAGTGAGGGTGAGAGTAGCATAGTGCTGTGACAATAGTATGCTGCATAGTGAGGGTGAGAGTAGCATAGTGCTGTAACAATAGTATGCTGCATAGTGAGGGTGAGAGTAGCATAGTGCTGTGACAATAGTATGCTGCATAGTGAGGGTGAGAGTAGCATAGTGCTGTGACAATAGTATGCTGCATAGTGAGGGTGAGAGTAGCATAGTGCTGTGACAATAGTATGCTGCATAGTGAGGGTGAGAGTAGCATAGTGCTGTAACAATAGTATGCTGCATAGTGAGGGTGAGAGTAGCATAGTGCTGTGACTATAGTATGCTGCATAGTGAGGGTGAGAGTAGCATAGTGCTGTGACAATAGTATGCTGCATAGTGAGGGCGAGAGTAGCATAGTGCTGTGACAATAGTATGCTGCATAGTGAGGGCGAGAGTAGCATAGTGCTGTAACAATAGTATGCTGCATAGTGAGGGTGAGAGTAGCATAGTGCTGTGACAATAGTATGCTGCATAGTGAGGGCGAGAGTAGCATAGTGCTGTAACAATAGTATGCTGCATAGTGAGGGTGAGAGTAGCATAGTGCTGTAACAATAGTATGCTGCATAGTGAGGGTGAGAGTAGCATAGTGCTGTGACAATAGTATGCTGCATAGTGAGGGTGAGAGTAGCATAGTGCTGTAACAATAGTATGCTGCATAGTGAGGGTGAGAGTAGCATAGTGCTGTGACAATTGTATGCTGCATAGTGAGGGAGAGAGTAGCATAGTGCTGTAACAATAGTATGCTGCATAGTGAGGGTGAAAGTAGCATAGTGCTGTGACAATAGTATGCTGCATAGTGAGGGTGAAAGTAGCATAGTGCTGTGACAATAGTATGCTGCATAGTGAGGGTGAGAGTAGCATAGTGCTTTGACAATAGTATGCTGCATAGTGAGGGTGAGAGTACATAGTGCTGTGACAATAGTATGCTGCATAGTGAGGGTGAGAGTAGCATAGTGCTGTGACAATAGTATGCTGCATAGTGAGGGTGAGAGTAGCATAGTGCTGTAACAATAGTATGCTGCATAGTGAGGGTGAGAGTAGCATAGTGCTGTGACAATAGTATGCTGCATAGTGAGGGAGAGAGTAGCATAGTGCTGTAACAATAGTATGCTGCATAGTGAGGGTGAAAGTAGCATAGTGCTGTGACAATAGTATGCTGCATAGTGAGGGTGAAAGTAGCATAGTGCTGTGACAATAGTATGCTGCATAGTGAGGGTGAGAGTAGCATAGTGCTGTGACAATAGTATGCTGCATAGTGAGGGTGAGAGTAGCATAGTGCTGTAACAATAGTATGCTGCATAGTGAGGGTGAGAGTAGCATAGTGCTGTAACAATAGTATGCTGCATAGTGAGGGTGAGAGTAGCATAGTGCTGTGACAATAGTATGCTGCATAGTGAGGGTGAGAGTAGCATAGTGCTGTGACAATAGTATGCTGCATAGTGAGGGTGAGAGTAGCATAGTGCTGTAACAATAGTATGCTGCATAGTGAGGGTGAGAGTAGCATAGTGCTGTGACTATAGTATGCTGCATAGTGAGGGTGAGAGTAGCATAGTGCTGTGACAATAGTATGCTGCATAGTGAGGGCGAGAGTAGCATAGTGCTGTGACAATAGTATGCTGCATAGTGAGGGCGAGAGTAGCATAGTGCTGTAACAATAGTATGCTGCATAGTGAGGGTGAGAGTAGCATAGTGCTGTGACAATAGTATGCTGCATAGTGAGGGCGAGAGTAGCATAGTGCTGTAACAATAGTATGCTGCATAGTGAGGGTGAGAGTAACATAGTGCTGTAACAATAGTATGCTGCATAGTGAGGGTGAGAGTAGCATAGTGCTGTGACAATAGTGTGCTGCATAGTGAGGGTGAGAGTAGCATAGTGCTGTAACAATAGTATGCTGCATAGTGAGGGTGAGAGTAGCATAGTGCTGTGACAATTGTATGCTGCATAGTGAGGGAGAGAGTAGCATAGTGCTGTAACAATAGTATGCTGCATAGTGAGGGTGAAAGTAGCATAGTGCTGTGACAATAGTATGCTGCATAGTGAGGGTGAAAGTAGCATAGTGCTGTGACAATAGTATGCTGCATAGTGAGGGTGAGAGTAGCATAGTGCTTTGACAATAGTATGCTGCATATTGAGGGTGAGAGTACATAGTGCTGTGACAATAGTATGCTGCATAGTGAGGGTGAGAGTAGCATAGTGCTGTGACAATAGTATGCTGCATAGTGAGGGTGAGAGTAGCATAGTGCTGTGACAATAGTATGCTGCATAGTGAGGGTGATAGTAGCATAGTGCTGTAACAATAGTATGCTGCATAGTGAGGGTGAGAGTAGCATAGTGCTGTGACAATAGTATGCTGCATAGTGAGCGTGAGAGTAGCAGAGTGCTGTGACAATAGTATGCTGCATAGTGAGGGTGAGAGTAGCATAGTGCTGTGACAATAGTATGCTGCATAGTGAGGGTGACAGTAGCATAGTGCTGTAACAATAGTATGCTGCATAGTGAGGGTGAGAGTAGCATAGTGCTGTGACAATAGTATGCTGCATAGTGAGGGTGAGAGTAGCATAGTGCTGTGACAATAGTATGCTGCATAGTGAGGGTGAGAGTAGCATAGTGCTGTGACAATAGTATGCTGCATAGTGAGGGTGAGAGTAGCATAGTGCTGTGACAATAGTATGCTGCATAGTGAGAGTGAGAGTAGCCTAGTGCTGTGACAATAGTATGCTGCATAGTGAGGGTGATAGTAGCATAGTGCTGTGACAATAGTATGCTGCATAGTGAGGGTGAGAGTAGCATAGTGCTGTGACAATAGTATGCTGCATAGTGAGGGTGAGAGCAGCATAGTGCTGTAACAATAGTATGCTGCATAGTGAGGGTGAGAGTAGCATAGTGCTGTGACAATAGTATGCTGCATAGTGAGGGTGATAGTAGCATAGTGCTGTAACAATAGTATGCTGCATAGTGAGGGTGAGAGTAGCATAGTGCTGTGACAATAGTATGCTGCATAGTGAGGGTGAGAGTAGCATAGTGCTGTGACAATAGTATGCTGCATAGTGAGGGTGAGAGTAGCATAGTGCTGTGACAATAGTATGCTGCATAGTGAGGGTGAGAGTAGCATAGTGCTGTGACAATAGTATGCTGCATAGTGAGGGTGAGAGTAGCATAGTGCTGTGACAATAGTATGCTGCATAGTGAGGGCGAGAGTAGCATAGTGCTGTGACAATAGTATGCTGCATAGTGAGGGCGAGAGTAGCATAGTGCTGTGACAATAGTATGCTGCATAGTGAGGGCGAGAGTAGCATAGTGCTGTGACAATAGTATGCTGCATAGTGAGGGTGAGAGTAGCATAGTGCTGTGACAATAGTATGCTGCATAGTGAGGGTGAGAGTAGCATAGTGCTGTGACAATAGTATGCTGCATAGTGAGGGTGAGAGTAGCATAGTGCTGTGACAATAGTATGCTGCATAGTGAGGGCGAGAGTAGCATAGTGCTGTGACAATAGTATGCTGCATAGTGAGGGTGAGAGTAGCATAGTGCTGTGACAATAGTATGCTGCATAGTGAGGGCGAGAGTAGCATAGTGCTGTGACAATAGTATGCTGCATAGTGAGGGTGAGAGTAGCATAGTGCTGTGACAATAGTATGCTGCATAGTGAGGGTGAGAGTAGCATAGTGCTGTGACAATAGTATGCTGCATAGTGAGGGTGAGAGTAGCATAGTGCTGTAACAAATAGTATGCTGCATAGTGAGGGCTAGAGTAGCATAGTGCTGTGACAATAGTATGCTGCATAGTGAGGGCGAGAGTAGCATAGTGCTGTGACAATAGTATGCTGCATAGTGAAGGTGAGAGTAGCATAGTGCTGTGACAATAGTATGCTGCATAGTGAGGGTGAGAGTAGCATAGTGCTGTGACAATAGTATGCTGCATAGTGAGGGTGAGAGCAGCATAGTGCTGTGACAATAGTATCCTGCATAGTGAGGGCTAGAGTAGCATAGAGCTGTGACCATAGTATGCTGCATAGTGAGGGTGAGAGTAGCATAGTGCTGTGACAATAGTATGCTGCATAGTGAGGGCGAGAGTAGCATAGTGCTGTGACAATAGTATGCTGCATAGTGAGGGCTAGAGTAGCATAGTGCTGTGACAATAGTATGCTGCATAGTGAGGGCGAGAGTAGCATAGTGCTGTGACAATAGTATGCTGCATAGTGAGGGTGAGAGTAGCATAGTGCTGTGACAATAGTATGCTGCATAGTGAGGGTGAGAGTAGCATAGTGCTGTGACAATAGTATGCTGCATAGTGAGGGTGAGAGTAGCATAGTGCTGTGACCATAGTATGCTGCATAGTGAGGGTGAGAGTAGCATAGTGCTGTGACAATAGTATGCTGCATAGTGAGGGTGAGAGTAGCATAGTGCTGTGACAATAGTATGCTGCATAGTGAGGGCTAGAGTAGCATAGTGCTGTGACAATAGTATGCTGCATAGTGAGGGTGAGAGTAGCATAGTGCTGTAACAAATAGTATGCTGCATAGTGAGGGCTAGAGTAGCATAGTGCTGTGACAATAGTATGCTGCATAGTGAGGGTGAGAGTAGCATAGTGCTGTAACAAATAGTATGCTGCATAGTGAGGGTGAGAGTAGCATAGTGCTGTAACAATAGTATGCTGCATAGTGAGGGTGAAAGCAGCATAGTGCTGTGACAATAGTATGCTGCATAGTGAGGGCGAGAGTAGCATAGTGCTGTGACAATAGTATGCTGCATAGTGAAGGTGAGAGTAGCATAGTGCTGTGACAATAGTATGCTGCATAGTGAGGGTGAGAGTAGCATAGTGCTGTGACAATAGTATGCTGCATAGTGAGGGTGAGAGTAGCATAGTGCTGTGACAATAGTATCCTGCATAGTGAGGGCTAGAGTAGCATAGAGCTGTGACCATAGTATGCTGCATAGTGAGGGTGAGAGTAGCATAGTGCTGTGACCATAGTATGCTGCATAGTGAGGGCGAGAGTAGCATAGTGCTGTAACAATAGTATGCTGCATAGTGAGGGTGAGAGTAGCATAGTGCTGTGACAATAGTATGCTGCATAGTGAGGGTGAGAGTAGCATAGTGCTGTGACAATAGTATGCTGCATAGTGAGGGCGAGAGTAGCATAGTGCTGTGACAATAGTATGCTGCATAGTGAGGGCTAGAGTAGCATAGTGCTGTGACAATAGTATGCTGCATAGTGAGGGCGAGAGTAGCATAGTGCTGTGACAATAGTATGCTGCATAGTGAGGGCGAGAGTAGCATAGTGCTGTGACAATAGTATGCTGCATAGTGAGGGCTAGAGTAGCATAGTGCTGTGACAATAGTATGCTGCATAGTGAGGGCGAGAGTAGCATAGTGCTGTGACAATAGTATGCTGCATAGTGAAGGTGAGAGTAGCATAGTGCTGTGACAATAGTATGCTGCATAGTGAGGGTGAGAGTAGCATAGTGCTGTGACAATAGTATACTGCATAGTGAGGGTGAGAGTAGCATAGTGCTGTGACAATAGTATGCTGCATAGTGAGGGTGAGAGTAGCATAGTGCTGTGACAATAGTATACTGCATAGTGAGGGCGAGAGTAGCATAGTGCTGTGACAATAGTATGCTGCATAGTGAGGGTAAGAGTAGCATAGTACTGTGACAATAGTATGCTGCATAGTGAGGGTGAGAGTTGCATTGTGCTGTGACAATAGTATGCTGCATAGTGAGGGCGAGAGTAGCATAGTGCTGTGACAATAGTATGCTGCATAGTGAGGGTGAGAGTAGCATAGTGCTGTGACAATAGTATGCTGCATAGTGAGGGTGAGAGTAGCATAGTGCTGTGACAATAGTATGCTGCATAGTGAGGGTGAGAGTAGCATAGTGCTGTGACAATAGTATGCTGCATAGTGAGGGTGAGAGTAGCATAGTGCTGTGACAATAGTATGCTGCATAGTGAGGGAGAGAGTAGCATAGTGCTGTGACAATAGTATGCTGCATAGTGAGGGTAAGAGTAGCATAGTACTGTGACAATAGTATGCTGCATAGTGAGGGTGAGAGTAGCATAGTGCTGTGACAATAGTATGCTGCATAGTGAGGGCGAGAGTAGCATAGTGCTGTGACAATAGTATGCTGCATAGTGAGGGTGAGAGTAGCATAGTGCTGTGACAATAGTATGCTGCATAGTGAGGGTGAGAGTAGCATAGTGCTGTGACAATAGTATGCTGCATAGTGAGGGTGAGAGTAGCATAGTGCTGTGACAATAGTATGCTGCATAGTGAGGGTGAGAGTAGCATAGTGCTGTGACAATAGTATGCTGCATAGTGAGGGAGAGAGTAGCATAGTGCTGTGACAATAGTATGCTGCATAGTGAGGGTGAGAGTAGCATAGTGCTGTGACTATAGTATGCTGCATAGTGAGGGAGAGAGTAGCATAGTGCTGTGACAATAGTATGTGGATGCAATTCTGAGGAGATCACAGGACAGTATTCAAGAGGAAAAATAAAAAAAAGTATTCCTACAGTAAAACGGCACTGACGGACTGATCCAATATAATGATAATTTAAATCTGTCACATTAATACTCTAGTGACCCATATACACCATTAAAACATAATATTTATGAAATATCTTTAGAAGAAGCCAGCAAATTATAATAACTTTAATATGCAAAATAGTGAACCAATTGTAAGCGTATTAAATTCCTGTATCCACCATAAATTGTCCTTATTCAATGTTTTAATTTTACAATTCACACCCTCTGTTGAATACTAGTATTAGTCAGGAGCTCTGAATAGCTGAACTACTGGAGCATATTCAATTTATTTTAAAGCTAAAAAATCTTATATAAATAAAATATAAATAAAATATAAAAATATAAATCTTATGTTTTAATGGTGTATATGGGTCAGTAGAATATTAATGTGACAGATTTAAATTGTCATTATTATATAGTGTGAAAAGGCATAGACAAGCATGAGGCCGGCGCAGCGTAGCAAGGAAGGTGCCTCTCCAGCTCAGTGCCCTCCTGCAATACTTACCCCGCTTACTGATTCGTCCAAGCCCCATTGCTGCCCCCATGACCCTGTGCCCTGGGCATCAGCACCGCTCGCATACCCTTTCCTACTTAAGGCTAAGCACCGCTCGCATACCCTTTCCTGTCTTAAGGCTAAGGCTACAGAAATAAATAGAACGCAAAAAGCAAAATGAACAAATCAACATAGGCTAAAGGGGTAGCAGTTGATTTACCGACGTAATACCGACGGCCATTGACCGTCAGTCAAAATACCAACACAGTCAAAATACCAAAATTCGTTATGCCGACATGTTAAAAATGTCGACATAGTGATAATACCGACATTTCAAATGCCGACATGCGTTTTTAAGGAATTTTTACACAAAAAACAGACTTGTTCATACTTTACCATCCCAGTGGACCTGGAGGAGGAATATAATAGTGTGCCGAGCGCAGCGAGGCACCACGCCCGAAGCATGCGAAGGGACATGGTACACTTGGACCTATGTCGACATTGACACAAACCCTCCCAGAAAAACTCATGTTGGTATTTTGACACGTCGGCATTTCAAATGCCAGTATTCTGACTGTCGGCATTTTGAACATGTCGACATAATGGATGGACAGTGTCTATATTTTGACTGTTGGCCAATGGCTGTCGGGATTATTGTGTCCGTCGGTAAATCATACTGAACCCAGCTACAGATGTGGGCTGATAAGCGATTTTCACTCTTTCTTTAAAATGTCTCTAGTGACTTCAGTTACCTGTATTTGCCCTGTCTTTCAATGAAAGCAGTTTCCCCAAAATGCTTATTTAAATAGGTGACTGACAGTGAAGTGTTTAATTGCCGCATAAACTTCAGTTTCACCACATTCTTTAATAAAATATCTCTCTAAGCACATACCGCAAACAAATACAGACAAAGGAACAAAACAGGGAAATCATGTTAAGATGTAACAGGCCTCTTACATGGTGGGTGTCCCCAAGTCCATATGTTCGTAAATGAACCTTAATATAGACTTTTATTTTATAGTAATTGCAGCAATATGGTTATTTTCCTATTGCAGTATTGTTCGTTATCATTTCACACAGCAAATAAAGTTTGTCAAACTTTTCCAATTATTGTCAGACCGCCTTAGTCTAATGAAATGATAAATCAGGAACAGAGAACATATGATGTACAGTTTTGTGTTAGATTTTAAGAATAAACAAGAATTCCTATTCAAAACCCTTTGCCAAATATAACAAAATAGACACAAGACCATCTGGCATTTATCACGGTTCACAGAGCAGCCATTGTTATTGTAACAGTTCTCTCCACAAGGCAGGGCATGCGGTACCGGGGTTCTACAAGCATCTGTCTCATAGGATGGCAACAATGTGGGCAGCAGAAGCGGCAGAATTCACAAAAAGAAAGAAATAGAATTCATATGTCTTCAATTATAGGATTCTAGGATCATAGTGAGAGAAAGTGTCTCAGAGCCCCAGTTGAATGATAAAAGAGAATTGAATGTGGAACATAAATTATTAGCTAAGATCTCTTTTTTGAAACATCAGAATACTCTGTTGCTCTAAATCTCCCTCTACAATTATTATTATTTATTTTTATTATTTATCAACAGTTACTTACAGTATATAGCGCCAGCATATTCAATTGTGCCTCACAATTAGGAACAAATAATAATAAAACAAGACTGCTCAATAACAGAGAGACATATAGGTAAGAGGGCCCGCCCATTATATGTAGTTTGTAGCTTACAAACTATAATGGAATAGGCATTGATACACAAACACATCCAGATTAAGTGGGTTAGTGCAGGGGATACTGTACCCCGGGACCCCCTCTATCAGGGGCCCCCCCAGCCAAAGCACACTGACATCACTTGTTCTCCTCATGTGCAGCAGCAGAACCAGGCAGCCAAAAAGTTTCCCGACCAGAGGAGTGATAGGAGGGCAGAGAGAGATTTAAGTGGCTCAGGGATCCCAGGTTCTCCTTCTCCCCGCCTGGCTGTCTAGGTCCTATGGAACCTGTTATATAATGAGAGCATTTGGGTCTAGGGAGAGAGAAAGACACACACACAGTCCTCCTGGGTCCTGTACCAGTGTGTAAACAGTACAATACTGCTGCTATTCTTGCATGTGACAAGATAAATTACACAGTTTATTTTTTCTGTGTGTATATTTATTAAGGATAAGTTGTATATGTTCCACTACAAGAAAACTTTATAAAATAGTTGTCTCTCGATTAGGTGGAGTTATAAACAACAAAAAAAGAAATAGCTATACCTAGGTATACTCAGGCGCTATAACATGAGATGTTTCACTGAGCAGCTGCCTTAAAGAAATGGGGGAGTCAATCCCACAAATTACACAATAAAAGCAACAAAAAGAAGGCTGTGCTCACTTTGAGTGGTATTTGTCAATTAATACAATTTACTCGTAAAATTCACATATAAATAAAGAAAACAATAAAAAAACATGAATTCTTAAATGTTAAAAATATTTTTTACCCAGGTATGAGTCAGGATATATGAGATCTCTCACTGGAGAAATGTATCACTGGAGGAGTTCCTTATAATTCCCCTATAATGTGAATGGATATCTAATAGGCAATAGTTCCTTTCTGTGGAATTTCTAGGTCCAGTAGGAGCTGTATGGACTAATTCCCTGTTAGAGGGAATTATGTTTTATGCAAGTCCTGTTTCAGATGGCAATGTTTTATGCAAGTCCTGTTTCAGGTTTATAAACAACACTCAGGCATTATTAAACTATTGGTTTACTGTAAATCTAATATACACCACCAGTTTAAATTTAATATACACAATCCATACTTCCCAACACATACCTCCCAACATGACCCTCTCCAGGAGGGACAGAATGCTCTGCTTCTGGACTTCCCTCTTAATGTATGATTGCCATCACCTGTGCTGAAACACCTTTCTTACCCATTAACCTGTTCAGCACAGGTGTAGACAATCTTACATTAAGAAAAAAGTCCAGAAGCAGAGCATGGTGTCCTTCCTGGGGAGGGTCATGTTGGGAGGTATGCCAACAGGACCCTTTCCAGGAGGGATAAAATGCTCTATACCTGGACTTTCCTCGTAATTTATGATTGCAATCACCTGTGTTGACCTTTCTTATCAAATAAATAATTTAACACATGTAACGCCAATCATATACTAAGAAGAAAGTCCCTCCTGGAATGGGTCATGTCGGGAGATACAGTATGCACAATCTAATATACTGTGTACTCCCCCTTCCCCCGGTCACCCTGTCTTATATGCCCCCACCCTGTCTTAAATGCCCCGACTCCCCCCCCCCCCCGGCTTAATCCGGCCTTGTAAACACGTATAGGTGCTACATATTGCTTATTGATCCAGTCAAAGTGCAGAGGTTCTTGGTGGGCTATATGGTCCAGTCACAGAGGAATGTTGCTCAAGGACCAGGAGGATGTGACAGTGAAGAATGAAAAAAATATGTAAAGTTATACATGGACTGTATAGATGAGATATAGGGGGTCATTCCGAGTTGATCGCTCGCTAGCAGTTTTTAGCAGCCGTACAAAAGCATAGTCGCCGGCCACGAGGGAGTGTATTTTCGCTTTGCAGGAGTGTGAACGCCTGTGCAGCAGAGCGCCTGCAAACACATTTTGTGCAAAACAAGACCAGCGCTGTAGTTACTTATCCTGTGCGATGATTGCTGCGACGAGTGACACGGTAATGACGTCAGATACCTGCTCAGCAAACGGCCGGCCACGCCTGCGTTTTTCCTACCACTCCCAGAAAACGTTCAGTTGACACCCCTCTTCCTGTCAATCTCTTGCGATCGGCCGTGCGACTGAAAGCGTCGCTAGAACCTGTGCAAAACCACAATGCTGTTTGTATCCATACATCGCGCGTGCAACAGCAGCTAGCGATCAACTCGGAATGACCCCCATAATTGGGTAGAATATCTTATGGAAGTTATGTGGGTATTTTGGAATCTGATAAGCTTGCCTGGAGAGGTGAATTTTCAGGGAACGCTTGTAGGTTTTGAGACTTGAGAAAAATCTTATGTGTGGGAGGGCATTCCACAGAGTGGGTGCAGTCCTGTAACCGTGAATGGGAGCATGTAATGAGTGTGGATGACAGACGCAGATCTTGTGCAGAGCAGAGAGGTCGGGTTGGGAGATATAGAGATGTACAGTATGTTTGTGCAGTTTAGGTAATAGCCTTATGTGTACGTAAAAATATTTTATATTGAATATGATAGAATACCGATAACCAATAGAGAGACTGACAGACTGGATCAGTAGACAGTGGGGCAGATGTATTAACCTGGAGAAGGCATAAGGAAGTGATAAACCAGTGATAAGTTCAAGGTGATAAACACACCAGCCAATCAGCTCCAATATGTAAATTAACAGTTAGGAGCTGATTGGCTGGTGCGTTTATCACCTTGGAATTATCACTGATTTATCACTTCCTTATGCCTTCTCCAGGTTAATACATCTGCCACAGTGTATGTTGTGCAAGGAAGATCAGCCTCGCAGCTGCATTCAAAATGTATTGTAGTGGTAAGAGGCTGTTTTGGAGAAGACAGTAAGAAGACTATTGCAGTAATAATCAATGCGGGAGACAGGGAATGCATGAATGAGTTTTTGCAGTGTCTTGTGTAAATTATAGTCAGATGTTTTTTTGGATTATGTAACAGGATTTTTAAACAGACTGAATGTAGGGAACAAAGGACAGTTCAGAGTCATAAATGAAACATATTGGTATATTCAATAAGAGTCGGATCCATTCCGACATGCATAAGTCGGAATGGATCTGACAAGCCCTATTCAATAGACTGGTCAAATCTGACTGATGGATTTGAGCCTAATCCGACTGTCGGATTTGTCCAGCGTCCGTGCAGCTGTTGTCAGCAGCTCCCTGTGTGTGAGATCACAGGGAGCTGCTGGAGGGAGCCGCACATCATGGCACTCAGCCGTGTATCCCAGTGCCTGCCAGGCAGTGCTGCAGGGGGGACACCCATCAGATACCTGCATGCCCTGCTGCTCCTAGCCTGCCGCCCCACTCCCCATAGCCCACCGCACCTGTCCTCACCTCAATCCGACTTTTTTTTAAAGTCGGATTGAGATTGTCGGAAACGGGGCCAAAACCTGTCTGATTTGGCTCAGTTTCCGACAGAAGCATGCGGATGGGCGGCTATTCTGCTGATCCACGTGTTTTCCGACAAGTCAGGAATTCCCAACTTGTCGGAAAAAAACAGCCCATATTGAATAGGTTGGAGCCACTTCCGACAGAAATCTGTCGAAAGCTGCCATCTTTCCAACAAGACGGCAGCTTCCGACAGCTATTGAATTCACCCCTTAGTCCACGAGTTTGTGGGGTAGGGTTCATTGTTGATTTATCACCAGTGATAGAGATATCAGGTTGGTAACTACGGGTATGGGTCATTGGATAGACACAACTTAGGTCAACAGTCGTTAGATCAACCATGGAAGGTCGACATGCATTAGGTCAAAAGGTCAACATGGGCTTTTTGACAGTTTTTGGCGTTGTTTTCTTCGTAAAGTGACGGGGAACCCCACTTAGTGCACCGTGTCCCCTTGCATGGCTCGCTTCGTTCGCCATGCTTCGGGCAAGGTTACCGTTCCAATCGTAGTCCACCTGGATCGTTAAGTATGAAAAAATCCCCCCCAAAAATGAAAAAAATTTGAAAAACGCATGTCGACCTTTTGACCTATCGATCTAGTACATGTCGACCTTGTCAAAGTCAGAAAAATATCCCCATGCACGTTGCCATATTTGCACCGCACACTGGTCCGTGCTGCGCATGCGTACGCTCTCCCGTGAAGGCGCATACCCGCAATAGCGTGCACTCGCAGGCGCGGTATGCGTATTTACGGTAGAGTTTATGTAGTCGTAGCGTGCGACTCATTCGTTACATATTTTCACAATTAATGTAGTTTATAGATCATGATCCCTTTGATAGTTTCTGAAAGTTTGGTTAATATAGAAGGTCCCTGTTTAAAGTAATCCCTCTTTGTATTGTACGAAGGGTCTAACAGGAATCATACAGCAGTGTTTGGTACCCATCGGAAGAGTATTTAATTAGCAATATTCCGGTGTTGGTTTGGAGCGTATTAATCACTCGTGCGAATAGTTATGGACATAAGAAGTTTATGTCCATTTCTATTATTTACTCATACTCAGGTATGCGGCGGGAAACCTAGTTTCCCACCCACCTGAGCTGTTGGAAATCGTCACAGCCCACCTGTATGAATCAACCTATGACCTTTTGTTGTGATACAGGGTCGAATTCCTTCATCCAATGGACAATGGGATTGTAGGGACTATGAGATTGCATTGTGTGTGGGGCATAAATAGGCAGGCCGACCACATCCAGCTCTCACTCTTCAACGGTTCTCATTGCTGAAAATCGGGTGCTGGATGTCCAGGCGCTTGCGATCGTTTACCCTGTGCGTAAGTTTCTCTCCGTAATCATTGTCTTTCTGTGAGCCAATTTCTCTCATCTCTCTCCGTCTCTCTCTCTCTCTTTCCCTTCTCTCTCTCTCTCGTATCTCCCCTAGACTAGTATTGTATTGTATTAGATAGTATTGTATTTTGGTTAGGAAGTCTCTGTTATATTGTAGTGTATCATTTGTACTGTTATCCCCTTTTACAAGTATATTAGATATAATACAGTTAATAGGCTTTGGACCCTAAACCAGTATCTGTGTATTTTTCTATAGTGTTAAGTGTTCACTTGAGCGTCGGTGACGCTCAAGCAGCTTTGTAGTTAGTCAGGTTACACAAGGTTGCACTTACACCCTGTATTCACATTAAGGTATTCTGTGTATTTCATTGGTATAAGGTTTAGACATAAAGGTATAGCGTTGTGAGCGTCTGCGCCGCTGGTGATCTCCTCGTGGTCTCGAGCGTCCGCTACGCCATAGCGAATCATTACTCTAGTCATAGCCAATAACGTGTCCTGTGATCACTGGGCCGTGAGCGAACGTGACGCTTGAGCGTCTCGCCTACGGCTGAGCGATCGTTACGCAACTAGCGTACCATTACGGTACTTCTTAAGTAAACAGCGTACAGTGTTCTTAGACTTTATAAAGGGTTGTTTATACGACAAGGGAATTTAGCATTGTCAATTGGGGACTCGTCCTATCCTTCTCATATCTGCACTAGGTAGATCAGCAGACATTATCCCCCCAGCAAAGGGTGGGAGGTTGTCTCGCAGTGCTGACGGGATAAGCGTCTGCTTCGCTTAGATAAAGAGTGCTGAAGGAATCCGGGAACCGGAAGTAAGAACAAAACGCTTGTGTCTTTTAAAACTGTTTTATTTCTCTTCTGTCTTGCGTATACACGCACGCATACATTTATCTGCATTTCTTTTTCAAATTTCGTATATCACTATTCCTGTTTGCCAAGTTTTATAGTTGATAGAAAGTGCTAAAAGAGATTTGCTGTTATTTCATAGTAGAGGTAATAGTTAAAGTATAGACCAACACACGGCTTGTCTGGGAGATAAGGCAGTCAGTGTGGTGTGCGGTAGATGATCAGGGATCATCTACATTGATAAAGGTAGAAATTGTGCTACGGTGGATCTTTGTTTTGCGTACACGTGTCCCTAACAAAAGACTTGCGTACGCAATCCAAACGGCAGACGCACGCAGCGTACATTACGCAACGTAGCGTCTGGTTACGCAACGTAGCTCAAGTCACGAAAAGTTGAATTAGCGCAAAGCGATAATTAGCGCAAAGGCGATAAATAACGCGACGCGGTAAATAACGCAAATCTATTTTTGGAAAAATCTGAAATTTAGTTTAACAGATCCTGCTCCTAATTGGTAACACAGTTGGACTGAAGACAATTTCTGCGCAGAAATAGATATAGAAACAAAGTGTACATGTGTTGAGTGAGTGTGTTTTTATCACATAAGTTTATATAACTTAGAGGTTGAACCAAAAGGAAAGTCGGGTACTCGTCAAGGGACACACGTGTAAGTGACATATACGGTGGCTGGGGAGGCATCCCTGGTTAAATAATATTCGAGCATTAGAGTATAGCGGACCATAAGGTAACAGACCAGGAGGTCATAAGGTAACAGACCAGGAGGTCATTAACAGACGGTAACAGACCAGGAGGTCATAAGGTAACAGGTAAAATAGACAAAGAGGTCCGCTATAAAGGTACAAGAGGCACAACGCCTGGGGTGTTGGTGCAGAACCCATATAGGCCATAAGCTCTTGCTGAAGGAATCGCGGCCGGAAACATCGATTCCATTGATCTTTCAGTACATGACAAGTAGTGCTTATGTACTGAACGATTGGACCGCACGTAATTGTGTGCAGTAGTTAGTAATCTGACCTAATACCATTAGAGTAAAGTGGTCACAAACGCTATCTGTACATTCTGACGTGATTTGTGTAATTTTTTATTTTTAAAGGGAAGTTCGCTGGTCACTCAGGAACTATCTAACAACCCCAACTTTACTGGAAAGAGTAAGTGTCCTGCGGGTAACCCTCATATGTTCCAGTAAACCGAAGGTTCTTTTGGTAGGGCCCTGTATCGAGTACGCCAGCACCACGTCGGTGTGATCAGGTCGTATTGGTCGAGGTGGGCGAGTGAGTGGGGTACTCGGTAAACCGCCACCGCCGGCCTATTTTTGAATAATTTGGTTTGCTGTAAGGGTTTGCTGAAAACCTTGATATAAAGATCCAAGGAGGAATAAGCAACACCTGCAGAATTATGGGGGCCAGTTGTTCAGGTAGGGGGCGATCAACCTCGGTTCGGGTTGATTCAGAGAACCGACCCGTTGGGTCGGCAAGGTACATCATGTGTGAAAAATACGGAAGTCACACAGAATCTTTATGTGATGAATGGGAGAGAATGACTGTACAAGACAGGGACAAATTCCCAAGAATAGGTAGCTTCAGTCCAGACGTGTTACAAAATTTAAGGAGGAGGATATGTCTCGTAAAATCAACAAAGAGACGAATTCAGCATCATGATTATTTACAGTTATGGCACCAGGAAGGTGAGATACAGAGAGGTTTGGCTCTGGCGGCAGGATCTGGGGCAGTCAGTAAGCTGATAGCCACAGCCCCTCCTCCACCATACATTGCAGGAGAGAAGTTGATTGCGGAGAGAAACGCACTGGGTTGTAAAACACAAACACTTAGTAACCCTGTAAATGTAAATGATGTTAACCAAGTAACTCATGCTATTATTAACCCGTGCAAGTTGTACCCTGTTTTGAACCTTCCTCAGGAGTGTGATCAAGAAGAAGATTCGGCAACAATTTCAGCTCTCTCTCTTGCGGCCACCATAGCAGAGACCACAGTAGGCACAGCGACACCCACGAGATTAGTGAAAGCCCCTAGCGGAGGGATAGGTGAGGTCGTGTCAACGGGTAAGTACGGCACCATGCACTACACTGAAACAATTGTACCACAAGTTGTAGAATCTACGCAGAATGAGGCTGTTAGAATTGCTCCTGTAAGGGTAATAGCAGTTCCCAATGGAAAAACAGATGTGTCTGGAGCCACTCCCATAAGGAACATTGCCATGTACACTCCATTTTCCCGAATGGAATTAAGAACAATAGTGTCCGAATTTCCTGACCCCAGGAAAGACTTAGTTGCTAGCCAAAAATACATCAGGGATCTAGGTAACACTGTAGAACCCAACAACAAGGATTGGCAGATACTGCTAAGAGCTTGTTTACCTTCCAATGTCGACGCAACTCAATTCTTAGTTGACTGCGCCTTGGATAAAGATGTACCGCTTACAGACGTGTACAACAAGGATAATGTAAAAAGGATAAATTTACAGCTAAAGGAGTATTTCCCAGCCGTTGTTAAATGGAACAAGATATTCTCCATTAAGCAAAAGGAGTCCGAAACGGCAACAGAATATTTTCACCGGGCACTATTAGAAATGGCAAAGTACACTGGTATAGAAGACATTAAGACCAACCCAAACCATCGAGAAGTAGCAGTATCTGTACTGATGGATGGTTTGAAAGAAACATTAAAAGCTAGGGTACAGACCACACAACCATGTTGGCGAGGTCTGTCAGTGTCCACATTGAGAGAGGCTGCTATTGATCACGACAGAAACATCACTAGGCACAGGGAGTCGCAAAGTGATAAGTTGATGTCCGTAAGTATACAGGCGCTGACCACAAGGCAGCCTGCGTATGTACCACCGAATCCTGTGGGTAAGGCAAGTGTAATGACATGTTTTTCTTGTAACAGACCGGGACACTATGCACGAGAATGTAGAACAAAGAGTGTACAAAGATCTTTTCAACCCCCTAGACAACGACACGACACACGACATTGGGAGCAGGGTCCACAGAGGCGGAGTTTTGAGCCACATACAGGGGAAACAAAAAGATATCCCCCGAACAGAGATTGGCATGCCTCTGGTAGTTCCCAGCTAACCCCCTCACAAGTAGTCGCTGCCAGCGGGATACAGGGAGGTCAGCATACCCACTAGGGGTGTGGCCATACCTGTAATCTGCAGCCAGTTAAGTTGATTGCCAGTCTTGGAAGTGAACCAGAGATTGCAATCAATGTAGCTGGTAAAACTTTAAACTTTCTTGTAGACACAGGGGCGGCCAAGTCAGTGATAAATTCGACAGTGGGCATGAGAACCACTGGTAGGACAATTCCAGCCATGGGAGTAACAGGAGTAGTCCAGCACTACCCTGTTAGCAAACCAGCCGAGATTACAATAGGGCCTTTGCATACCAAGCATTCCTTTTTGCTGGCTGCATCAGCACCAACTAATCTCCTGGGTAGAGACTTACTATGTAAAATGGGTTGCGTCATTTATTGTACTCCTGAAGGTGTATTCTTGGACATTCCTGAGAATCACGCTCAGGAGGTACGAGACATGTTAGACTCCCCATCAAAATGAATGTCACATTCCATTATGACAAATAGGAATCCATCCCAAGTAGAAGAGATGATATCTCAGATACCAGAGTCACTTTGGACAAAAGATGGACAGGACACTGGATTAATGGCAAACGTAGCTCCAGTAATTGTACAAGTAAAAGATGGTAGGATAGCTCCAAAAATCCCACAGTATCCTCTGAAGCCAGAGGTGGAGTTAGGAGTTTTTCCCGTAATAGAGCGCTTGCTACAACAGGGCATTCTAGTAAGAACGTCCAGCACAGCAAATAGTCCCATCTTCCCTGTTAAAAAGAGTGGGGGGAGGGGTTACAGGCTAGTGCAGGATCTAAGGGGGATTAACAAAATAGTTGAAAGCCAGTTCCCCGTAGTGCCTAATCCAGCTGTCATCCTAATGCAAATTCCTCCCACTGCCAAATTTTTCACTGTTATTGACCTCTGCTCCGCTTTCTTTTCGGTACCTCTGCACCCTGACAGCCAATATTTGTTTGCATTCACATACAGAGGAGTCCAATACACGTGGACTCGGTTACCCCAAGGTTTCATAGATAGTCCAAGTATATTTTCTCAGGCTTTGCATGATTGTTTACAGTCTTTCCAACCAGACAGTGGATCAGTATTGATACAGTATGTGGACGATTTATTACTGTGTTCAGATTCACTGGAAGCATCTCTGAAGGATACGAAACAGCTCCTGTTTCATCTTTCAGACACAGGTCACAAGGTTTCCAAAGACAAGTTACAATTATGCCAAACTAAGGTAAAATATTTGGGACACTGTCTAACACAAGGACTGAGACACCTGACCGCTGATAGAATCCAAGCCATTAGAGACATGACACTGCCACAAACCCAGCAACAGATCAGGACGTTTTTAGGAATGTGTGGGTATTGCCGTAATTGGATCCCAGGGTTTTCCATATTGGCGTTACCTTTGCAGGAAATGGTCTCTTCAAACAAACCTGATCGGATTTCGCATACAGACGAATCCGAAACAGCATTTGAGAGACTCAAACAGTGCCTAACGCAGGCACCAGCACTAGGTATGCCAGACTATGGGAAACCCTTTGAACTATACGGAACAGAAAGTGCTGGGTGCGCAGCAGGTGTACTAACCCAAAAACACGGTGACGCCAGCAGGCCAGTCGCATACTACAGCGCCCAGCTAGACACGGTAGCGCGATCCCTCCCCACATGCTTGCGTAGCGTTGCGGCGATAGCATTGCTAGTGACAAAAAGCGAAGATGTCGTGCTAGGCCACAACCTCACAATCCATACACCACATGCGGTATCTGCCTTATTGAATTCTGCCCAAACCAGACACGTCTCATCTGCAAGGTTTACAAGATGGGAATTGGCATTAATGGCCCCAGTAAACATCACCATAAGGAGATGCAGCGCATTAAATCCTGCAACTTTTCTCCCAGGTGTGCCTGGTCAGGCACAAAGGGTGGAAGGTGAGAGTGATGGGGAAGGAGGATTTAATGCAAAGGAAGATACACATGATTGTATGGAATATTTGACCCAAAATTTTACCGCAAGGCCTGACATCAGTGACAATCCACTGGAAGATGTAGATCTAACTTTCTACACGGACGGTAGTTGTCACAGACAGTCAGACTCGGGAGACTTGTGTACTGGATACGCAGTCGTAGATGACCAAGACACCATAGAAGCGGAACCGCTAGGCCCACCTCATTCAGCCCAGGTTGCTGAACTGGTCGCCCTAACCAGAGCATGTGAATTGGCTAAGGGTAAGTCAGCCAATATCTACACCGACTCTAGATACGCCTTCGGGGTAGTACATGATTTCGGAGCCCTATGGCGCCTCAGAAATTTCATGACGGCAGCTGGTACACCGATAGCGCATGCAGCATATATAAAAAGGCTTCTAACAGCGATACAGGAACCCGACAGAGTGGCTGTTATCAAATGTAAAGCACATACATATAGCCAAGACCCAGTATCCCTTGGTAACAGCCGAGCAGACGAAGCCGCAAAGCTTGCAGCTGCTACCCCCATACAGACAGACACCACACAACTGATGGTATTTAATACCATCAACACACAAAAGTTGTGTGAGATGCAGAATTTGTGTTCCACACAGGAAAGAGCAGTCTGGAAGGCAAAGGGATATGGCCAGGAGTCCTCAGGGCTCTGGACGGATGGACATGGTAAACCAGTGGCCCCCAGGGCATACCTTCCATGTCTGGCTGAAGCAGCTCACGGGCTGACTCATCTAGGCAAGGAGGGGATGTGCAAATTGGTAAGAGCATACTGGTGCGCCCCAGGATTCTCCTCTCATGCGAGTAAAAGAGCAATGTCATGCCTTACCTGTCTGAGAAAGAATATTGGAAAGGCAATACCTACAGAACCATCCCATATCCCACCTGCCGGCGGCCCTTTCCAGGTAATACAAATCGACTTCATTCAATTACCCCCATGTCGAAATTTGAAATATGTACTTGTTTGTATAGATGTTTTCTCGAATTGGGTCGAAGCTTTCCCAGCAGCTACAAATACCGCTATGTTTACAGCTAAGAAAATTGTGCAGGAATTTGTATGTAGATATGGTATCCCTAGAATCATTGAAAGTGATAGGGGTACCCATTTTACAGGTGATGTCTTTCAAGGAATGTGTAAGTTGATGGGAATTGATAGCAAGCTGCACACTCCGTACCGTCCACAGGCGAGCGCGAAGGTCGAAAGAGTGAACAGCACTATTAAAAATAAATTGAGTAAAGTAATGGCAGAGACAGGATTGACGTGGCCAGAAGCTTTACCCATTGTTTTGTATAGCATCAGAACCACTCCCAGGTCCCCTCTTAATCTGTCTCCTTTTGAAATCTTGTTTGGTCGACAACCGCATGTCATGATTAACCCTCAGGATGATTTGAAATGTAACAATGAAGTAACTGTAAAGTACTTGATTAACATGAGTAAGCAGTTGAGGAATCAAAATGATAATCTGAAGTTGGTGATTCCTGATTTACCAGATAGTAATTGTCATGACATTGAACCTGGGGATTATGTAATGATACGAAATTTTCTACGCTCAGGTTGTCTTATTGATAGATGGGAAGGACCATACCAGGTCTTATTGACTAGCACCACAGCATTGAAGGTGGCTGAGAGAGAGACTTGGGTCCATTCATCCCACTGCAAAAAGATTGCTGATCCAGAGAAGTCCCGTGATAAGGAACAGACGGTAGAGGTTGTATCACTGGAGTGTCTGTTCCAGGAGGACTGAGGCGGCACCTGAGCCTTGAAGACCGAAAGCAGTTGTCGACTCCCCTCTCCCTTTTATTGTTTTTCTCCACTTCCCATCCCCTCTTCCTTGAAATTTCTTTTTCCCCCTTCTCATTCTTCTCTATTTCCTCCTCAAAGATGGACTTGCCCCAAGAGACTGTGATCCGGATTTTGATGTTAACCGTGATGTTGACCAGAGCAGTCTGTTCCGGCGAGAGTACCATAGAGGTCGAGAGAGGATCTGGAATGGGTTCCGATTATGATGATGGAGGCGTAGTTTTCCAAGATCAACCAAACCAACAAGCAAAGGCGAGTATCAGAAAACGATCCGATAGAAGAAATTGTGATGGATTGTTAGCTGAAGAAAATTGTATCTGTAGGCTCTGTGATAATCTGGTTGAAGATGGATGCATAAAGAAATGCCAATCCAGTTTTAATATCCATATGGACCGGCATCCATTGAGTGACTATCACTCTTTAGTGGGTAATGTGTTAAACAAAACAGATTGTTGGGTATGCTCTCAAGTACCTCAGGGTCATAGCAAATCAGGGCTAGTACCATTTCCTTTAACGTTAGGGGAGGTACTTGAGCTAAGTGGTGGGAGACCGGTGGACCGGAGATTTAACATCTCCAGCCCTCCTAGTTTGAAGCTCCACCAATACCATGTGGATAGGTCCCTCTTATGTTTTAATATCTCCAACCCCCGTAAGCCGGGAAATTGGGAAGTGTCATGGAGCAACCTTACCATGACCTTTTCACACAGAGCAGATAGAATGCCTACAGATACAGAGCTCGTACGCCACATAGCCAGTAGAGGAAAATCTTTCCGGTATCGATATACCTTAGGAAATAGGATTACTAGAGTTGGAGAGGTATCACCAGGATACTGTGCACATATCGTACAAACTGATACGTGCATTAAGCAGATGGAAGAATTAGGGTCAGGAGATTTCACCTGGAAGGTTTGTAACATGGTCATGTCCTTCTCCGTCCCATATGTTCTCCCCGATGACGCATATTTCATATGCGGGAGAAAGGCGTACAAGTGGCTTGCCCCAAACTCTGAAGGATTGTGTTATATTGGAAAAGTATTGCCTGAAGTGATGACTGTTACACATGACAAAATGAAGGACATACACCGTGGTGCCCAAGCTCCTTATACTCACACTCATTACGAGCACCGAGTTAAAAGACAACTGTCAGAAAGGTTAGAGCATCCGGCCTCTGATCTTATCCATGAATCCACCGGGATTCAGGTTCTGGTAGCGTTAGATTTCACTCGTACCGCTCGGGGAGTGATGAATTATAGATACATTTCCGCACTCGCCAATTTGTTAGATAATATCACTGAAATGTATGACGACACGTTTAGATACACTGGAAGAGAACTTCAAGCTTACAAAACAGAACTAGTTCAGCATAGGATGGTTCTTAATTATCTTACAGCAGTAACAGGCGGATATTGTGTTACATTGGCAACACAGTACGGCATAAAGTGTTGCACGTATATCACAAATAGCACCGAGGATCCGGTAGAGGTCATAGACCAAAAGATGGACGATATTCTGCAATTAAAGTGGGAATTTCGTCGAAAACACAATCTCACCCTTGCTGCTGTAGGTAATGAGCTGACTGGTTGGGTGTCATGGTTGAACCCGCGAAATTGGTTCTCCGGTTTAGGAGACTGGGCTCAAGGAGTCATAATGGATGTTGGAAAGTTTCTACTATGTATCTTAGGTGTTGTTATATTTATTGGATTGATATTTAGATGCGGGCAGGCTTTAATGAGGTGCAAACAAAGTACAAGAGTGATGAGTTTGAGGAGTGAGGAAACTGTAATTAACCTGGATTTGATTTATGACCCAATGATAGAAACCAGGATGTGATGAAAATGCGATTATACGGTCCGTTTCTTTCACCTGTTTTTCTGCTTCTCTCCAAGATACAAAGACCCCCTTGGACGAGGAAGTTGATGAGACGCTATACAGACAACAGACAAGCACCAAAGATGAAGTTTTGACAACCTATGATATGGACACTTGATGAACTTTGCCATGGATCCCCAGTTTCCCTAGTACTTTTAAACTCACGCTAGCCCAACATTTTTGTAAATCTGATGGCTCAGACAAAGCTATTTGCTCATGCCCAAGGAGCAATACAGCGCAAAGAAGACGACTCTCAACAGATACCGAACACAACTTCGACGACAGATGTACATTTCCCTGACATAGAATATCATTGCATTTTCCATAAGTGTTCTTTATCTTCATCTCTACAACCCTCAGGTAATGACACACATAGACGATAGGGAATACAGGCACAGATATCAGCAACCACATACCTCCCCCATTCATGTATCATCAACTAAAATGTGCTCCCCATTTTGTTCAAAATCCGAAAAGAGCTCGGTAAAGTTTGACAGCCCATCCACAGACCTGTACCACAGGATAAGAAGGAATTCAAATGTATACTTCGCAATACCTCGAAGCTTGATTTACAACACGTACGGCACGATGATACATGACCCTCCAAACATGGACTCATACACACATGCTTCTGCTATCACACTAGGTCATACCCTCTTCACACCTACTCCTCTCTCCTCCCTCACCCAACCATGGAAATGAATTAACCCCTGACATATATTTTTCTCCTTTTGAAATGCTTTAGAAGGTGGCAGTTATTATTGACTGCCAAAGGGTGGACTGTCAAAGTCAGAAAAATATCCCCATGCACGTTGCCATATTTGCACCGCACACTGGTCCGTGCTGCGCATGCGTACGCTCTCCCGTGAAGGCGCATACCCGCAATAGCGTGCACTCGCAGGCGCGGTATGCGTATTTACGGTAGAGTTTATGTAGTCGTAGCGTGCGACTCATTCGTTACATATTTTCACAATTAATGTAGTTTATAGATCATGATCCCTTTGATAGTTTCTGAAAGTTTGGTTAATATAGAAGGTCCCTGTTTAAAGTAATCCCTCTTTGTATTGTACGAAGGGTCTAACAGGAATCATACAGCAGTGTTTGGTACCCATCGGAAGAGTATTTAATTAGCAATATTCCGGTGTTGGTTTGGAGCGTATTAATCACTCGTGCGAATAGTTATGGACATAAGAAGTTTATGTCCATTTCTATTATTTACTCATACTCAGGTATGCGGCGGGAAACCTAGTTTCCCACCCACCTGAGCTGTTGGAAATCGTCACAGCCCACCTGTATGAATCAACCTATGACCTTTTGTTGTGATACAGGGTCGAATTCCTTCATCCAATGGACAATGGGATTGTAGGGACTATGAGATTGCATTGTGTGTGGGGCATAAATAGGCAGGCCGACCACATCCAGCTCTCACTCTTCAACGGTTCTCATTGCTGAAAATCGGGTGCTGGATGTCCAGGCGCTTGCGATCGTTTACCCTGTGCGTAAGTTTCTCTCCGTAATCATTGTCTTTCTGTGAGCCAATTTCTCTCATCTCTCTCCGTCTCTCTCTCTCTCTTTCCCTTCTCTCTCTCTCTCGTATCTCCCCTAGACTAGTATTGTATTGTATTAGATAGTATTGTATTTTGGTTAGGAAGTCTCTGTTATATTGTAGTGTATCATTTGTACTGTTATCCCCTTTTACAAGTATATTAGATATAATACAGTTAATAGGCTTTGGACCCTAAACCAGTATCTGTGTATTTTTCTATAGTGTTAAGTGTTCACTTGAGCGTCGGTGACGCTCAAGCAGCTTTGTAGTTAGTCAGGTTACACAAGGTTGCACTTACACCCTGTATTCACATTAAGGTATTCTGTGTATTTCATTGGTATAAGGTTTAGACATAAAGGTATAGCGTTGTGAGCGTCTGCGCCGCTGGTGATCTCCTCGTGGTCTCGAGCGTCCGCTACGCCATAGCGAATCATTACTCTAGTCATAGCCATTAACGTGTCCTGTGATCACTGGGCCGTGAGCGAACGTGACGCTTGAGCGTCTCGCCTACGGCTGAGCGATCGTTACGCAACTAGCGTACCATTACGGTACTTCTTAAGTAAACAGCGTACAGTGTTCTTAGACTTTATAAAGGGTTGTTTATACGACAAGGGAATTTAGCATTGTCAACCTAATGACCATGTCGACCTAATGACTGTTGACCTAAGCTGTGTCGACCTACTGACCGTATCCCGCAACTACAGGTTGTACACTGCAGCCCTCTGACCATCATCATCCTCGCAGACACCATCAGGAGCATTTACTATCGAGGGGCTGCCTGCTGTCACAGAAATTGCACTATTGGTGTATCCAACCCACACTATACCTGACCTGCATTGTAACCTGCACTGTATCTGACACCACACTGTATCCGACCCACACTGTATCCAATACGCACTGAAACCCGCACTGTATCTGACCTGCACTGTATCCAACCTGCACTGTGAACCTTATTCAGGTTGGATCGCTTATGCGATCCAACCCGCAGTTTCCCGAAGACTATTTTGTCAGTCCTGGGCCCCACAATTTCTGATGGCAACCCGGTGTATCTAACCCGCACTGTATCTGAACCGCACTGTATCTGACCTGCACTGTATCTGCCCCGCACTGTAACCGATATTGTATCCGACCTGCACTGGCTTTGGCCTATGTTGGTGAATAATATTGGCCCTCATTCCGAGTTGTTCGCTCGCTAGCTGCTTTTAGCAGCATTGCACACGCTAAGCCGCCGCCCTCTGGGAGTGAATCTTAGCATAGCAGAATTGCGAACGAAAGATTTGCAGAATTGCGAATAGAAATTTCTTTGCAGTTTCTGAGTAGCTCCAGACTTACTCTGCCACTGCGATCAGTTCAGTCAGTTTCGTTCCTGGTTTGACGTCACAAACACACCCAGCGTTCGCCCAGATACTCCCCCGTTTCTCCAGACACTCCCGCTTTTTTCCCGGAAACGGCTGCGTTTTTTCGCACACACCCATAAAACGGCTAGTTTCCGCCCAGAAACACGCACTTCCTGTCAATCACACTCCGTTCACCAGAACGAAGAGATTTCTTCATTAAGCCGTGAGTAAAATACCAAACTTTTTAGCAAATTTACTTGGCGCAGGCGCACTGCGAACGTTGCGCATGCGCAGTTTGCGACTAATCGCACCGATGCGAAGAAAAATAACGAGCGAACAACTCAGAATGAGGGCCATTGTGAGCTGTGAGTTGGTCAAAATCGTTTGGAAATGAAAGGAAAATAATGTTATTGTGGTTATTAATACTATTGGTACAAAAAAAGCCCAAATTATGTGATATTTTAACTGTTTTTATTAATTAAAAAAAGAAAAAAAAGGACCCAAAACCAAAACACGTAGGGGCAGTTTTGCCAAAACCAAAACATGAAGTTAATACAGATTAAAAACCAAAACTAAAAAATGCGCACATCTCTAGTCTTAATGCCATTATTTGTCCTTTTTTTCCCCCAAGACTGCCCATTCTATAACACGAGCTATGGCTGGCATTATAATAAAGTAGTAGTGCAGTGTTAATAAAAATATATATATATTTTTGCCAATACAAGGTTAATTTTTTTCACCAGTCTCTGAGTGCCGCCTCATTTGTTTCACGTTTATGCTGGGGCATCCCCCCCGGGGTGGAAGGCACCGGAGCAAGATACAGGTGGCCAGCTTAGGAGTGCCGGAGTTCACAATAAGTATATATATATATATATATATAGTAGTGCACAGTAAACATATAGTATTACAATAAAAAATCTACACAATACATATACATGCAGTATAGAATAAAATCATTTTACTGACTGAATTAGTGTTATGAGAATAAAAAATCAGTCCATAAATTGTGAATTGATGAGACATTATTACCCTTAGACCACAGGTTCTCAAACTCGGTCCTCAGGACCCCACACAGTGCATGTTTTGCAGGTCTCCTCACAGAATCGCAAGTGAAATAATTAGCTTCACCTGTGGACCTTTTAAAATGTGTCAGTGAGTAATTAATACACCTGTGCACTTGCTGGGTTACCTACAAAACATGCACTGTGTGGGGTCCTGAGGACCGAGTTTGAGAACCTATGCCTTAGATCAGAGGTTCTCAAACTTGGTCCTCGGGGGCACAGGTGTATTAATTACTCACTGACACATTTTAAAAGGTCCACAGGTGGAGCTAATTATTTCACTTGCGATTCTGTGAGGACCGAGTTTGAGAACCTCTGCCTTAGACTGACCACATTATCAGTACACTGCAACTACACTGTATATGTTTTTCCCAGTTATATTGTAGCTGTGCAGCATGCAGCCCGTGTGTTCCCCAGTCACCCACACACTTGTCTGTACTAAATCCCCCCAAACCATCTGCTGCTGTGTTTTCTTATTCATGGTGCTGCTGATGTATTTCCCAGCCTGTGGCATAGTTATGTTCCATTCCCATCATGCCCCTGTGCACCCAGGGACGTCACACACGCTGCACACATCACCCCTGCAGCCACTCTCTGTACGGTACCTTTGAAAGTCACAGAAAAGCCCACAGACAGCAGGTTAGGGAAAGACGTATAGGGCACAACATTTCCCTGTCACTGGAGATAAATTTCTAAGGTGTCAATTACACATGTTTTATGTTTTCCTGAATTATCCAATATCCAGCATTAATGAGTAAAAACGCCTTATACAGGTTATAAGCTGATGTTAATGATGATGATGGCTGGCTCTGGTCTCACCTCTATGCTAGATTTTTGATGACACAGATTGTGCAGACATGTAAAATACGGTGACTTGGGGGTCTATTCATCATAAGGGCCAGATGGCGAGTCTTGGCAGTGAATACTTACCTATTGGCCTAATACTGACATTGTGACTATTGACATATGGCATGTCAAGCACATGGATGACCATAGCAGTGGTGAGTACTGCTGAGCCTAACCCTAACCCTCACTGCAGCCTAACCGTAGCCCTAAGCTTAACCCTAACCCTCAACGCAGTCTAACCCTAGCCCTAAGCCTAATCCTAACCTTCATTGCCGCCCAACCCTAACCCTCATCACAGTCTAGCCCTAGGCCTAAGCCTAACCCTAGCCGTAAGCCTACCCCTCATCACAGTCGAGTACTAGGCCTAAGCCTAACCCTCATCACAGTCTAGCCCTAGGCCTAAGCCTAATCCTCATCGCAGCCTAACACTAGTCCTAAGCCTAACCATAACCTTAACATTGGCTGTTGACATTGTTTTGTCATCATTCACAATGTTGTCATTATCATGTCAATATTGAGACCATTTGCCCATTCTCATGTTGACATTACGAACGTATGCCCTACGATATCTGCTATGGTACCCTCCTAATATCAACATTACATTAAAAATGGGCAAGCCACCAAAAACTGTATTTTTTTGAGGTTTAGACCCAAACTTAGGGGCCAATTCAGACCTGATCGCTGCTGTGCGTTTTCGCACAGCGGGCGATCAGACACAAACTGCGTATGCACTGCAATGCACAGGCACGTCACACGGCTACAAAGTGGATCGCCGCTCAGTGATGGGTTCGTGTGAAGAATCCATTTGCACGGGTGATCACACAGAGATTGACAGGAAGAGGGAGTTTGTGGGTGGCAACTGACCGTTTTCAGGGAGTGTTTGTAAAAACGCAGGCGTGTCCATGCATTTGCAGGGAGGGAGTCTGACGTCAAATCCGGTCCTGATCAGGCTGATGTGATCGCAGCGGCTGAGTAAGTCCCGGGCTGCGCAGAGACTGCACAAAATCTGTTTTTGCAGCTCTGCTCACACATGCGATTGCACACTTGCACAGCTAAAAAACCCCACCCGTAGGCCTAATTCAGCGATGCAGTCAAACCTGACGGTTTCAGAACCTCTCCGATGGAGGGGCGTCTGCACAGAATGGGTCCTGCGTCAGCACATGCAGTGCCCCCTGAGCAGCAGCAGCGATGTGAACGCCATCCATCTCTGAATCAGGTCCTGGTATCACAGACTTGCACACATTTACCTTACAGGTGCTGCTTTAAAGGGTCAACGTAACTCATCTGTGCAGGCAATACAATTAAATGTAATATTACACTTATAGCAATAAAAATCAAAGGCCTGATTCTGAATCAAGCACAGATTGTCTGTTTTTGCATGAAGCCGTGGGAGCCAAACTTACTACCTTAAGCTAATGCGAGATTCCACGCGGCTATTGTGGGAATCCGTCCAGCTTCAAGCAGGAAATCACACCATCCACTGAGTTTATTATACCAACTGCTGTAACTGGTCTCCATCGATAGTGCCATCAGCGCTTTACCTCAATGGCAGGAAACCATCAATATACGGTTTTAAAAGTTTGGACCATCGATGAGCATCACGACTGTGAGTTAAATGTGGAGGTGCCAATTAGGGAAGAGTGCGGAGCAAAGCAGCAATATGATGTGTTAGGCTAAATACATACTTCCTAAATGTCATAGAATATCAGGGAGACTCCCTGAAATAGCAGTAATCTCCCTGACTCCCTGAAGAGTATAACAATCTCCCTGATTGCATTTTACCCCCCTCATGTAGCTGTTACGTACTTGGAAAAAAAGAAATCAGTGATATATACATTCAGAAGGGATAATCAGTGCCGTCTCCCTGCATTGGTTATAAGTAGGGATGAGCGGGTTCGGTTCTCTGTGAACCGAAACCTACCGAACTTCACGTCCCGAGCCCGGATCCGAGCCCGGCTTGGATTTTCCTGCCAGACTCGGAAACCAGAACGAGGCAAAACATCATCATCCCGCTGTCGGATTCTCGCGGGTTTTGGATTCCATATAAGGAGCCGCGCTCCAGTCCTGGAGAGTGTAGCGAAAGGACAAGTCTCTCTCCTCAGTGTCTGTGCAGGAAAGTGGTGTGGCGACCTGCTCTGTCTTATGTGTCATTCAAGTGCTGTCTTGTGCTGAATCAGTCCAGTGGTGGTGTCTTGTGCTGCATCAGTCCAGTCACAGTGGTGGTGTCCTCTGCTGCCATATGTCCAGTGCTGCTGTATAAGTCCAGTCCATTCCAGTGGTGCTGTGTTGTCCTACATCAGTCCAGTGGTGGTGTCCCTGTGCTGCCATAAGTCCAGTGGTACTGCCATATAAGTCCAGTCCAGTGGTACTGCCGTATAATTCCAGTGGTACTGCCGTATAAGACCAGTGGTACTGCCGTATAAGACCAGTGGTACTGCCATATAAGTCCAGTGGTACTGCCATATAAGTCTAGTGGTACTGTCATATAAGTCCAGTCCAGTGGTACTGCTATAAGTCCAGTCCAGTGGTACTGCCATATAAGTCCAGTGATACTGCTGTATAAGTCCAGTGGTACTGCCGTATAAGTCCAGTGGTACTGCCATATAAGTCCAGTGGTACTGTCATATAAGTCCAGTCCAGTGGTACTGCTATAAGTCCAGTCCAGTGGTACTGCCATATAAGTCCAGTGATACTGCTGTATAAGTCCAGTGATACTGCCGTACAAGTCATAGTAACATAGTAACATAGTATCTGAGGTTGAAAAAAGACAATTGTCCATCGAGTTCAACCTATTTGTGGTGTCCTATGCATGATGATTTGACTAAAATTTCCGATTGATGCTGCTGTCAGCCATTGCATTTTATCCCTATTTATAGTAACTATAATGCATGACTATGCACCATACCCCTGGATATCCTTATCCAATAGGAATTTATCTAACCCATTCTTAAAGGTGTTGACAGATTCCGCCATTACAACTCCCTCGGGCAGGGAATTCCAAACACGTATTGTCCTTACCGTGAAAAAGCCTTTACGCCGTATTGTGCGGAATCTCCTCTCCTCTAACCTGAGCGAGTGTCCACGAGTCCTCTGTGTTGATCTAACCAAAAACAGGTCCCGCGCAAGCTCTGTGTATTGTCCCCTTATATATTTGTAGATGTTGATCATATCCCCTCTTAGTCTCCGCTTTTCCAATGTAAACATGCCTAGTCTTTCAAGCCTTTCCTTGTATTCCATCGTCTCCATGCCCTTAATTAGTTTGGTCGCCCTCCTATGTACCTTTTCAAGCTCCAGGATATCCTTTCTGTAGTACGGTGCCCAGAATTGTACAAGGTATTCAAGGTGTGGCCTCACTAGTGATTTATATAACGGGAGTATAATACTCTCGTCCCTAGCATCAATACCCCGTTTTATGCATGCTAATATCTTATTAGCCTTCTTTGCTGCAGTCCTACTTTGGGTACTACTGCTTAGCTTGCTATCTATGAGGACACCTAAGTCCTTTTCCAGTACAGAATCCCCTAATTTTACCCCATTTAGTAGGTAGGTGTAATTTTTGTTCTTGTTACCACAGTGCATTACCTTACACTTGTCTGTGTTGAAGCGCATTCTCCATTTGGCTGCCCATGCTTCTAATTTAACTAAGTCGTTCTGAAGAGACTCGGCATCCTCCTCTGTATTTATAGCCTTACACAATTTGGTATCATCTGCAAAAATTGACACCATGCTCTCTAGACCTTCTGTTAGGTCGTTAATGAAAATATTGAACAATAGCGGTCCTAATACTGAGCCTTGCGGCACACCACTTAGCACTTTAGTCCAAGTTGAAAAAGATCCATTAACCACAACGCGCTGCTTCCTATTATCTAACCAGTTTTTGACCCATATTGTGCTTCCTAGCCCTGATTCTTGTAGCTTGTATATAAGTCTCATGTGTGGTACAGTATCGAACGCTTTGGCAAAGTCTAAAAAGATTACATCCACGTCTTTACCCTGATCTAGGTTTGCGCTTACTGTTTCATAAAAGCCAAGTAAGTTGGTTTGACAGGATCTGTCCTTCATAAACCCATGTTGATTCCTTTTAATGACCTTATTGGTTTCAAGGAACTTCTGAATACTATCTCTTAGAATACCTTCCAATACTTTCCCCACTATAGATGTAAGACTAACTGATCTATAATTACCTGGTTCAGCTTTACTTCCCTTTTTGAATATAGGCACTACTTCCGCTATACGCCAGTCTTTGGGAACCATACCTGATATAACTGAATCCTCAAAGATCAAAGATAGCGGTTTTGCCAGTTCAGAGTGAAGCTCCATTAGAACCCTTGGATGAATACCATTGGGCCCTGGTGATTTATTAATCTTTAAATGTTTTAATCGGTCACAGACTACTTCCTCGCTTAAATAAGTACCTATCAGTGTGATATTGTCATTATTGAGATTGTGTGTCAGTCCCTGAATTGGGTCCTCTCTAGTGAATACTGTTGAAAAAAACTCATTTAGTGTGTCCGCTATGTCATTATCATTTTTGCTTAAGACTCCCAACTTGTCTTTCAAAGGGGCTATACTCTCCTTTTTAAATCTCTTGCTATTAATGTATTTAAAGAATTTTTTGGGATTCGCTTTGCTTTCCTTTGCTACTAGTTTTTCAGTTTCTACTTTAGCCGCTCTTATTTCCTTTTTGCAATTCTTGTTACATTCCTTATAGTGCTGAAATGACTCTGCTTCCCCGTCAGATTTGTATTTGTTAAATGCTCGCCTTTTCTTGCCCATAAGTTCCTTAATCTTTTTGTTAAGCCACATCGGTTTATGATTTTTATTCCCTTTTTTGCTACTCATAGGAATATATTTGAGTGTATTTTTAGCTAGCAGGAATTTTAGTACCTCCCATTTCTCCGTAGTATTTTTTCCTAAAAACAAACCTTCCCATTCAATATCCCTGAAAAATACCCTCATCTTTTCAAAATTTGCTTTGCTAAAGTTTAAAGTCCTAGTTGAGCCAGTATAGGGCTGTTTGTAGAAACTGATATTGAATGTGACCATATTGTGGTCGCTGTTTCCTATGGGTTCCCCTACTATAATACCCGATACCAAATCCTGATTGTTTGTTAATACCAGGTCTAAGATTGAATTGTACCTAGTTGGTTCCTCAATTAGTTGGACTAGGTAGTTATCATTTAGTGTGTTTAAAAACATACTGCCCCTAGCAGTATCACATGAATCGTTTTTCCAGTTTATCTCTGGATAGTTAAAATCTCCCATCACTACTATGTCTCCTACTCCTGCTGCTTTTTCAATTTGCTTTAGTAACAATTCATCATCAGATGCGTTGATACCAGGCGGCCTATAGCATACACCCAATACTAACTTTTTTGTTCCTTTTCCCCCGCATGCAATTTCTACCCATAATGTCTCAACAGTGTCTACAGTCCCCTCCTGAATATCTTCCCATATATTAGGTTTTAAAAACGGCTTTACGTACAGACATACCCCTCCACCCTTTTTATTTAGTCTGTCTCTCCTAAACAGTGTATAGCCCTCTAGATTGACTGTCCAATCATGAGATTCATCCCACCAAGTTTCAGTAATGCCTATAATATCATACTGTTTGCTTGCTGCAAGTATTTCTAGTTCACCCTTTTTACCAGTAATGCTTCTGGCGTTTACATACATACAACTAAGATAAGTATTTTCCCTTGCGTTAGGGACATCTTTCACCTTATGTGGCAAGGATGACCTGTAATCGTCATTGGTTAGTGCTTTGGTAAAATCCCTTTTAGTACCCATGTTAGTAACCTTACTGCCTGCTCTTACCCTCCCCCCAACTTCTCCCCCATTTCGTTTACTACCGCCATCCCCACTATTCTCACTGCATGACCCGTAGTTTCTAGCTAAACCTTCCCCCCAGGCTCTTAGTTTAAAATCTCCTCCAACCTTCTAACCATCCTTCCCCCCAGCACCGCTGCCCCCTCCTCAGTCAGGTGCAATCCGTCACGACAAAAGAGATGGCGCCTGACTGAGAAGTCCGCCCAGTGTTCCAGGAACACAAACCCCTCTTTCCTGCACCAATCCCTAAGCCATACATTTACCTCCCTAATCTCCCTCTGCCTCCCTGGACTAGCGCGTGGCACGGGTAATAATTCCGAGAATATTACCTTAGATGTCCTTGCCTTCAGTTTCTTTCCTAAGTCCCTATAGTCTTTCTTAAGGACATCCCACCTTCCGCTAACTTTGTCATTGGTGCCAACGTGCACCAAGACCGCCGGGTCTTTGCCAGCCCCTCCCAACAATCTATCTACCCGGTCCGCGATGTGCCGTACCCGAGCACCCGGGAGACAACAGACTGTACGGCGATCACGGTCCCGGTAGCAGATTGCCCTATCTGCCTTCCTGATGATAGAATCCCCTACCACCACCATTTGACTAGGTACCTCTCTATCTTTTATCCCAACCGCGCAAGAGGGACCGCACCTCTGGATGCTAGAGGGAGCAGTCTCCTCCGGCACCGTCATTTCTTCACTATCATCCTCCGATTCCTCGTCCAATCGGGCAAATTTGTTCGGGTTTGATAGTTCGGAGATGTCGTACCTCCCCCTCTTTTTCTTCCTTCTAACTGTGACCCAACTGGCTACCTGATCATCATCCTCTTCTACCAGTGACCCCTCCCGCAACTCCTCCACCGTTCTGTCTAAATTACGCTCGAGATTGTGAATCTCCCTCAGTCGAGTAACGGTTTGCTCTAGATCAGTTACCTGGGCTTCCAGGGCAACCGTTCGCACACACCTCGTGCATATGTATTCACACTGGGCCGGTAGCTCCAGGTGTGCATAAATCTTGCAAGACATGCACTGAGTGAGGTCCTCAATCACAGCCCCTCCCATATTGTTTGCAAGGTCTAACTCCCTGTTACACTCAAAGAAAAAGCAGCAAAAAAAAGTCCAGTGGTACTGCCGTATAAGTCAAGTGATACTGCCGTATAAGTCCAGTGGTACTGCCGTATAAGTCCAGTCCAGTGGTACTGACATATTAGTCTAGTGATACTGCCGTATAAGTCTAGTGATACTGCCATATAAGTCCAGAGGTACTGCCCTATTAGTCGAGTGGTACTGCCCTATAAGTCCAGTGGCACTGACATATAAGTCCAGTGATACTGCCGTATAAGTACAGTCTAGTGGTACTGTCGTATAAGTCCAGTGGTACTGCCGTATAAGTCCAGTGCAGTGGTACTGCCGTATAAGTCCAGTGGTACTGCCGTATAAGTCCAGTGATACTGCCGTATATGTCCAGTGATACTGCCGTATAAGTCCAGTGGTACTGCCATATAAGTCCAGTCCAGTGATACTGCCATATAAGTCCAGTGGTACTGCCATATAAGTCCGGTGGTACTACCGTATAAGTCCAGTGGTACTGCTGTATAAGTCCAGTGATACTGCCATATAAGTCCAGTGGTACTGCCATATAAGTCCAGTGGTACTGCCGTATAAGTCCAGTGCAGAGGCACTGCCATATAAGTCCAGTGGTACTGCCATATAAGTACAGTGGTACTGTCATATAAGTCCAGTGGTACTGCCGTATAAGTACAGTCTAGTGGTACTGCCATATAAGTCCAGTGGTTCTGCCGTATAAGTCCAGTGGTATTGCCGTATAAGTCCAGTGGTACTATCGTATAAGTCCAGTGATACTGTCGTATAAGTCCAGTGGTACTGCCATATAAATCCAGTGGTACTGCCATATAAGTCCAGTGGTACTGCCGTATAAATCCAGTGATACTGCCGTATAAGTCCAGTGGTACTGACGTATAAGTCCAGTGGTACTACCGTATAAGTCCAGTGATACTGCCGTATAAGTCCAGTGATACTGCCGTATAAGTCCGGTGGTACTGCCGTATAAGTCCAGTGGTACTGCCGTATAAGTCCAGTGGAACTGCCGTATAAATCCAGTGGTACTGCCGTATAAATCCAGTCCAGTGGTACTGCCATATAAGTCCAGTCCAGTGGTACTACCGTATAAGTCCAGTGATACTGCTGTATAAGTCCAGTACAGTGGTACTGCCGTATAAGTCCAGTGGTACTGCCGTATAAATCCAGTGGTACTGCCGTATAAATCCAGTCCAATGGTACTGCCCTATAAATCCAGTCCAGTGGTACTGCTGTACCAGTCCAGTGGTACTGCCGTATAAGTACAGTGGTACTGCCATATAAGGCCAGTGGTACTGCCGTATAAGTCCAGTGGTGCTATCCTGTGCTGTATATTATTTACTCCAAATAAAGGGGTTATTAATATTTAATCCAAATAATTTTTACAGGGTTTACCCTGTGTGGTGTAGGAGTACGCTCTCCTGTGCAACATATTGATATATAACTCCAGACAAATAATGGAGAACAAAAGTTTGGAGGATAAAATAGGGAAAGATCAAGAACCACTTCCTCCTAGTGCTGAAGCTGCTGCCACTACATACTGTAGACGATGAAATGCCATCAACATTGTCTGCCAATGCTGATGGCCAATGTCATAGTAGAGGGCATGTAAAATCCAAAAATCAAAGTTCAGTAAAATGACCCCAAAAAATAAATGTAAATGGTCTGAGGAGGATGGGGATGAGGACGACATCTTGCCTCTGTAGAGCCAGTTTGGGCAAGGAGAGATGGATTGCTTCTTTTTTTGGAGGTGTCATTAATTGCTTCTTTTTTGGTGGGGGCCCAAATAAACCAATCATTTCAGCCACAGTCGTGTGGCAGACCCTGTCGCTGAAATGATTGGTTTGTTAAAGTGTGCATGTCCTGTTTATACAACATAAGGGTCGGTGGGAGGGCCCAAGGACAATTCCATCTTGCACCTCTTTTTCTTCTTTGCATCATGTGCTGTTTGGGGACTAGTTTTTTAAAGTGCCATCCTGTCTGACACTACAGTGCCACTCCTAGATGGGCCAGGTGCTTGTGCCGCCCACTTGGGTCGCTTAGCTTAGTCATCCATTGACCTCATTGCACCTCTTTTTCTTCTTTGGATTATATGCTCTTTGGGGCCTAGTTTTTAAAACTGCCATCCTGTCTGACACTGCAGTGCTACTCCTAGATGGGCCAGGTGTTTGTGCCGCCCACTTGGGTTGCTTAGCTTAGACATCCAGCTACCTCATTGCACCTCTTTTTCTTCTTTGCATTATGTGCTCTTTGGGGCCTAATTTTTTCTTTTAATATTCTTTATTGGGTTTTTTACATAAAAAAAATTACAAACTTTAACATACATATACCTAATAACATACATATAAACTTAAATTTCAGTATGCATGACTTTATAGATTTACAATTTTACAATTTTACATACATGTCTGTTTTTTCCATCCTAACATTCCCAAATATATTCATTTAACATTTTTAGCGTAAGCATTACCATTGGGCCACTCAGGTATATTTTGCCTTAGGCACTTTAAATCTCTGCTTCTCTCTTGTATATTATCTCTTTCATCCACCTATCACATTTCTGCTCTGATTCCAGGAGGCCAATATACACTATGGGGTATATTTACTAAAATTCGTATTAGTCCCGATTTGGAGGGAGATTCATCACGAATGACATCGACTGTGTGTATTTGCAACTTTTTGAAAATTTTACGCCTCATTTACTAAGCTGTCGTATTTGTATTTTTCGTGTTTTACGATGTCGATGTCATTCGTGGTTTTGTAAGGTAGAATGCGGCCGATTTAGTGGTTTAGCGGCCGTGTTATGAGGTTTTTTTTACGACTGCGTCACATTTTGGTTACGGCAGTGTTTGTCCGTTCACGGACGCGTTTTTTCCCCCTAAATTTCATTTTTGTCACTCGTCCGTGATTGGTTTGATTCGTGATGGAGGAGTGTCTGTGCACATTACTATAAAAACGCCCCAAACCGTCCGAACCACGTGGGTTTAGGTAGTGGAGAGGTGAGAGTAAGGTGTGTTAGGAGTTGGTGAGTTGTTTGGAATTTATGGCGGTTTTGAGGAGGTTCTTTGTGATTGTTGAGTGCTGTACTGTGTGTGTAAGTAGCCTTGTCATACTTGTTGTGCAGTTATTTAAAAGTCTGTCTAGTTTTTTGTGGTGAGGCGGACCGAGGACACGTGTCATAAGCGTTTCTACGACATAAAGCGCCGTGTCAAGGCGAAGATGGCCAAGGAGGCTAAATCAGCCCGCCAAACCGAGGGTGGACACCCCTTCCGTGCATCTTACCGTGATTGGGAGGAACCTGTGCGTGCACTCATTCCGCCAGAAGTGGTTGGTGCCACTTATGTCCGGGATTCGGATCAGCCAAGGCAGGATGGTGAGTTTTTTATAATTTTAAATTTCAAATCAACATCTGTGCTTTGTCCTTAGTTGTCTGAAATGTCTTCTAGCTAATTGTGGTTGTCAGTTTGTTCATTATTCTAATGTGTTGGTGATGTAGTGCAGGCCTGGCCAACCTGTGGCTCTCCAGCTGTTGTAAAACTACAAGTCCCATCATGCTTTGCCACAGTTTTGCTATTAGTGAATGCTAAAACTGTTGCAGGGCATGCTGGGATGTGTAGTTTCACTACATCTGGAGAGCCACAGGTTGGCCAGGCCTGATGTAGTGTTATTCTCAATTATGTAATTTTTAAACCTTTGTATAGTTGTTTTTTTGTGGTTGCCTTGTCCTTTTTCTGGTGTTTTATGTCAAAAGTAAATGTTTGTAGGTGTATTTTAAAGAAGTTTTTTTTTATTTTATTTTTTTTAAATACATTTCATAGCATTTATGTTTATTGTGTGTTGTTCTGGGTTGTCCTTTGTGTGCTTCATGTGTTTTTTCAGGCATATTTGGTTGTGATGCTTCCAAGTTTTTGCAGATATTTGTGGGTAGTGTTTTATTGTTAGCATCAAAATTTGGGTGCTTAGCGTGCAATATTGTGGTTGTGTCAAGCTACGACGTTTTGGTTTTAAGTAGTTTTTTTTAACAATTATTTGCGTTAGTTTATGGATTAAATTGCAAATTTGAATCAAATTTAAATGATACACACCCAATGAAGTCAGGCAGAAAAGCATAAGCATTGTTTAGTTTACTTCTCATCAGGTACCACATATGTTTACATCACAATAAGGAATTTGCATAAACATATCAACAAAATAGTATGTTCATAAGGACATTCTTCATATTTCTACAGTACGCCAGAAAAGCAGCACAGCCAGGCCACATCCCACACTGCCAAGAGATGCAGATGGTGCCAATGCAGGTAAGATTTTACTGTAAACACATATTCTGCAATCACATAGAAACACAATATGTTAATGTTTATCTTATCACATAGGCTCTTCTTCGGCAAATCCCCCTCCACTAAGGCGCCCATCACAGGGCTCGGTTACTGTGGCTACGAGGCCACCCAAGAGACAGCATCTTGAGGCAGAAGCTCCAGCACCAGCATCACCACCCCAACGGCGCATCTCCGCAGTGTCGGCCATGCCACCACTAGCTCTATTGGCCAGCCCACAAAGTGAGGATCCACAATCCCCTCAGTTGTCTGGTGAGTAAACATAACAATTACGTGGAAATAAGTTAACAAACAGTGGGGTAGATTTATTAACCTGGAGAAGGCATAAGGAAGTGAAAAAAACACTGATATGTGCAAGGTGATAAAGGCAGCAGTACAAAATAAACACAAATGTTAATTTACATATTTGAGCTGTTTGCCTTGTGCCTTTATCACCTTGCACATATCACTGGCTTTCAATTTCTTATGCCTTCTCCAGGTTTATACATCTGCACCACTGTTAGTGCAGAGCAAAAAATGTAACACAAATGACCAGTCATCTTGCAATAATCAACAACAACAACCACATGGTGTTAAGGTATTTTTAGATGGTTAATTGTCAGATGTGATGTTGGCCATATCAACACATTTGTTTGACATAATTTTTTCTGAAAATAACCAACATAAATGTTAAGTCTCATCCAATTGTTTGGCATGACCAACATCACCAGTTCTAAACATAGGGCACCTTAATACTTTTTCACCCATTGTTAATGTGTACATTTTAGATCACTATATTTGTTAACGTTTTGGCCAGACCACTGGCTGCCTTGAACAATGTATGAGTGTATTGGTCAACACATTTATTGTATTGTGTGTGTTGTTCCAAAGGAAGCTTCACACCCAATATGTAAATGTAGTAATTTGTATTTGTTAGAGTTCTTCGTGTTTAAACATTAATTATGGCTCAGAATCCAACTATTCCCACAAACTTTAAACAAATGAATAAAAAAAGGTGAGCAACATAGTTAAGTTGAGGCCACAATCTATTTAGCAATTACAACATTAATATTAAGAAGTAATGCATATTGACGTAAAGCTATAGTAAGACCAATGCTACATATTTACTAAATAGTGGCTGTCTTCAACCCCATACAGGCCCACCCATCATTACCGAGGATGCCCAGCAGGAACGTGACCAGAAGACCTTCACACTCCACCTGCAGCCCATCGATCCGACCCAGCCAACCACGCCGCAGGACATACCCCAACCACCCCAGACATCACACAGCCCCCAATTGACCACAACACAAGTGGACACACAAATGGGCCCTGAGTTTTGGACCCGTTGGTCCACACAACAGGCGCAATACTGCGCAAGCCTCAACACCCACAGCCAATACCTGTCAAGTCTGCCCCATCATCTGCCTAGACTGAGTCGCAACTCAGGCAGACTTATAGTGCAGGTGGGCAGAATCGCAAACTCCATGGAGCAGATGAGGGCAGACAACAGCCAAATGCAATCAAACCTCCAACGCATCTTGGATGAACAACAGCGGCAGCAACAATCACTCATCCAGATCATCCAACATAACCAAATGATAAATGAGAACCTATCGCGAATGATAGCAAACAACACTGCCGCTAATACGCTGCTCACAGCAAGCTTGAACAATTTAAGTCAAAGCCTAAGTGTGTTGGCATCACACCATGTGACATCGAGCTCGGGGACTACTACACCAAGCCACACCCCAGTTCAATCCCCAGTTTGACGCTCAAGTCGAACCCGCACCAACGAGCCAGCACATTCCTCGGCACCCAGCACACACAAAAAACACAAATAATAATGCGTGCACAGAATATGGTGACCAATAAAATGTTTTTTTGTTTTATTTTCATAAATTCGTGTGTTAAAATAAAAAAATTGTTAACACTGAATATGTGTATTGTTTAATTGGCTCAACAAACCACCTCCACATTAGTGTTTTGGGCCAGATGTGTATTGGTATAAATATATTGCCTGCCCCTAGGTGTCCTCAGCTCAACGTGTGTCTAATCTATGGCACCCAGCACATTGGCCATGGCAGCAAGATCACATAAAGCTACCCTGACTGCATGCCACTGCGACTCCTGGGTAGGGAAGCAGAGAGAGGCATCTATGTGGCCATCCAAGACATCCAAAACCTGAGTGGACATTCCAAAATTAAAGGTGAGTGTCATGGCCTGTAATCAATACAATACTGCTCTATTACATTACAGAAGCACCACTTAGACATAGACGTGTATGTATGTTTTAACTCACCTGAATTACATATTTCTAAAAGGTGGCCTGTGAGATACTAATGACATCGCTAGTCACAGGCTGGAAGCTGCCAGTAGCCATAAAGTGCAACACAGGCAGGAGTTTGTGCAGGCCTGAGACAGAGCGAGAGCGTGCTGTCTCAGGGTCTAGGTTCAGTTTGACAAGGTCATACAGAGGGAAAATGTTATTTACATTTAGTTGGAGCATCTGTATAACATGTTCATCAGCAAATTTGTTATGGTTTAAACGCCCACTAAAACAACAAGCCATGGCCAGCCTACGCGGAACATGTACAACCTGCTGACCATGTTGATTTTCCTGGCCTGGGTTTATTGTAGCCTCATGGAGCAGTTAAGGTATCCCCCAGCAAACAAGACAGTTGTACTACACACAGTAGCAGCCATTTCAGATTGAGAGTGGTGAAAAATGTGTTAGGGCCCCTTTTAAAGGTCCAAAAAGTCAGGTGTGACTAATGTAGAATTGGCAACACATGTAAACACGCTTCTCAAAAGCAGGTCTACTTTTTTTTAGGCTTTTTGTACGATTAGTATTTTTACACGGCCGCACATGCATTTTCACGCAAGAGATTTCAAATACAAATGGTTAGTAAATGACCGTGTTCTGGAGGTAATTCCAAGTTGATCGCAGCAGGAAATTTTTTAGCAGTTGGGCAAAACCATGTGCACTGCAGGGGAGGCAGATATAACATTTGCAGAGAGAGTCAGATTTGGGTGGGTTATTTTATTTCTGTGCAGGGTAAATACTGGCTGCTTTATTTTTACACTGCAAATTAGATTGCAGATTGAACACACCACACCCAAATCTAACTCTCTCTGCACATGTTATATCTGCCTCCCCTGCAGTGCACATGGTTTTGCCCAATTGCTAACAGAATTCCTACTGCGATCAACTTGGAATTACCCCCTCTATACCTAAGCAGCCGCGTTTGACCGATGGTGTATTCATTCGTATTTTTACTACACAGCCGTAATAACAATACGAATGCCCTCATCACTGCCGTGATTTGAGTTTAGTAAATTCCCGAGATGACACTTTGAAGAAAAAACACCATCTCGGTCAAAATCGGGAGCTTAGTAAATATACCCCCTATGTATCTTCATTACCCTACTCTCTCCCTAAGTGATATCTTAAACTACAGTATACCCATGTGAACAGTTTGTGTTTTACTATTAAGTTTAATTATATTTATTTATTTATATTTTAATCACAAAATTATTGTGTCCCCGGTGAACCATGTATATATTTAATGTCAATGTCTTCAATGAATATACCATTATTTATTAGTGATGAGCGGGTTCGGTTTCCGAGAAACCGAACCCCCCCGAACTTCACCCTTTTTAGACGGGTCCGAGCCATACTCGGATTCTCCCGTATGGCTCGGGTAAACCGAGCACGCCCGAACGTCATCATCCCGCTGTCGGGTTCTCGCGAGATTCGGATTCTATATAAGCAGCCACGCGTCGCCGCCATTTTCACACGTGCATTGAGATTGATAGGGAGAGGACGTGGCTGGCGTCCTCTCCGTTTATATAGTTATAGTTAGTTGATCTGATTGCTACTGCTTAGCTTATTGTGGGGAGGATTGGGGAGCAGCTGTTAAGAGGAGTACAGTGCAGAGTTTTGCTAGTTTTTTTTTAACCGTTCTCTGCCTGAAAAAAACGCTCCATACCATATATGTGCTCAGCCTCAGTGTGCTGCATGATATATCTGACTGTGCTGAGTGCTCACACTGCTTAATTGTGGGGGAGACTGGGGAGCAGCTAAAGCAGGAGTACAATGCACAGTTTTGCTGACAGTGACCACCAGTATACGTTTGTCTGCTGAAAAACACTCCTGTGGTGTCTTTTTTTCTTTATACTATAAGTATAAACGCAGTCTGCTGGCAGTGTCCACCAGGTCCATTATACTGTATATAGCAGTACGGTAGGCCACTGCTGTACCTACCTCTGTGTCTTCAGTCACTCGTCGTCATACATAAAGTATACTATCCATCCATCTACATTGTATACCTGTGGTGTCTTTTTTTCTTTATACTATAAACGCAGTCTGCTGACAGTGTCCACCAGGTCCATTATACTGTATATAGCAGTACGGTAGGCCACTGCTGTACCTACCTCTGTGTCTTCAGTCACTCGTCGTCATACATAAAGTATACTATCCATCCATCTACATTGTATACCTGTGGTGTCTTTTTTTCTTTATACTATAAACGCAGTCTGCTGACAGTGTCCACCAGGTCCATTATACTGTATATAGCAGTACGGTAGGCCACTGCTGTACCTACCTCTGTGTCTTCAGTCACTCGTCGTCATACATAAAGTATACTATCCATCCATCTACATTGTATACCTGTGGTGTCTTTTTTTCTTTATACTATAAACGCAGTCTGCTGACAGTGTCCACCAGGTCCATTATACTGTATATAGCAGTACAGTAGGCCACTGCTGTACCTACCTCTGTGTCTTCAGTCACTCGTCGTCATACATAAAGTATACTATCCATCCATCTACATTGTATACCTGTGGTGTCTTTTTTTCTTTATACTATAAACGCAGTCTGCTGACAGTGTCCACCAGGCCCATTATACTGTATATAGCAGTACGGTAGGCCACTGCTGTACCTACCTCTGTGTCTTCAGTCACTCGTCGTCATACATTAAGTATACTATCCATCCATCTACATTGTATACCTGTGGTGCCTTTTAGCTGTGCGCATTAAAATATGGAGAACAAAAATGTAGAGGTTAAAAAAATAGGGAAAGATCAAGATCCACTTCCACCTCGTGCTGAAGCTGCTGCCACTAGTCATGGCCGAGACGATGAAATGCCATCAACGTCGTCTGCCAAGGCCGATGCCCAATGTCATAGTACAGAGCATGTAAAATCCAAAACACAAAAGATCAGTAAAAAAATGACCCAAAAATCAAAATTAAAAGCGTCTGAGGAGAAGCGTAAACTTGCCAATATGCCATTTACGACACGGAGTGGCAAGGAACGGCTGAGGCCCTGGCCTATGTTCATGGCTAGTGGTTCAGCTTCACATGAGGATGGAAGCACTCATCCTCTCGCTAGAAAAAAGAAAAGACTTAAGCTGGCAAAAGCACAGCAAAGAACTGTGCGTTCTTCGAAATCACAAATCCCCAAGGAGAGTCCAATTGTGTCGGTTGCGATGCCTGACCTTCCCAACACTGGACGGGAAGAGCTTGCACCTTCCACCATTTGCACGCCCCCTGCAAGTGCTGGAAGGAGCACCCGCAGTCCAGTTCCTGATAGTCAAATTGAAGATGTCACTGTTGAAGTACACCAGGATGAGGATATGGGTGTTGCTGGCGCTGGGGAGGAAATTGACAAGGAGGATTCTGATGGTGAGGTGGTTTGTTTAAGTCAGGCACCCGGGGAGACACCTGTTGTCCGTGGGACGAATATGGCCATTGACATGCCTGGTCAAAATACAAAAAAAAATCAGCTCTTCGGTGTGGAATTATTTCAACAGAAATGCGGACAACAGGTGTCAAGCCGTGTGTTGCCTTTGTCAAGCTGTAATAAGTAGGGGTAAGGACGTTAACCACCTCGGAACATCCTCCCTTATACGTCACCTGCAGCGCATTCATCATAAGTCAGTGACAAGTTCAAAAACTTTGGGTGACAGCGGAAGCAGTCCACTGACCACTAAATCCCTTCCTCTTGTAACCAAGCTCCTGCAAACCACACCACCAACTCCCTCAGTGTCAATTTCCTCCTTACCCAGGAAAGCCAATAGTCCTGCAGGCCATGTCACTGGCAAGTCTGACGAGTCCTCTCCTGCCTGGGATTCCTCCGATGCATCCTTGAGTGTAACGCCTACTGCTGCTGGCGCTGCTGTTGTTGCTGCTGGGAGTCGATAGTCATCCCAGAGGGGAAGTCGGAAGACCACTTGTACTACTTCCAGTAAGCAATTGACTGTCCAACAGTCCTTTTGCGAGGAAGATGAAATATCACAGCAGTCATCCTGCTGCAAAGCGGATAACTGAGGCCTTGGCAGCCTGGGTGGTGAGAAACGTGGTTCCGGTATCCATCGTTAATTCAGAGCCAACTAGAGACTTGATTGAGGTACTGTGTCCCCGGTACCAAATACCATCTAGGTTCCATTTCTCTAGGCAGGCGATACTAAAAATGTACACAGACCTCAGAAAAAGAGTCACCAGTGTCCTAAAAAATGCAGTTGTACCCAATGTCCACTTAACCACGGACATGTGGACAAGTGGAGCAGGGCAGACTCAGGACTACATGACTGTGACAGCCCACTGGGTAGATGTATTGCCTCCCGCTGCAAGAACAGCAGCGGCGGCACCAGTAGCAGCATCTCGCAAACGCCAACTCTTTCCTAGGCAGGCTACGCTTTGTATCACCGCTTTCCAGAATACGCACACAGCTGAAAACCTCTTACGGCAACTGAGGAAGATCATCGCAGAATGTCTTACCCCAATTGGACTCTCCTGGGGATTTGTGGCATCGGACAATGCCAGCAATATTGTGCGTGCATTACATCTGGGCAAATTCCAGCACGTCCCATGTTTTGCACATACCTTGAATTTGGTGGTGCAGAATTATTTAAAAAACGACAGGGGCGTGCAAGAGATGCTGTCGGTGGCCAGAAGAATTGCGGGCCACTTTCGGCGTACAGGCACCGCGTACAGAAGACTGGAGCACCACCAAAAACACCTGAACCTGCCCTGCCATCATCTGAAGCAAGAGGTGGTAACGAGGTGGAATTCAACCCTCTATATGCTTCAGAGGGTGGAGGAGCAGCAAAAGGCCATTCAAGCCTATACATCTGGCCACGATATAGGCAAAGGAGGTGGAATGCACCTGACTCAAGCGCAGTGGAGAATGATTTCAACGTTGTGCAAGGTTCTGCAACCTTTTGAACTTGCCACACGTGAAGTCAGTTCAGACACTGCCAGCCTGAGTCAGATCATTCCCCTCATCTGGCTTTTGCAGAAGAAGCTGGAGACATTGAAGGAGGAGCTAAAACAGAGCGATTCCGCTAGGCATGTGGGACTTGTGGATGGAGCCCTTCATTCGCTTAACCAGGATTCACGGGTGGTCAATCTGTTGAAATCAGAGCACTACATTTTGTCCACCGTGCTCAATCCTAGATTTAAAACCTACGTTGTATCTCTCTTTCCGGCAGACACAAGTCTGCAGAGGTTCAAAGACCTGCTGGTGAGAAAATTGTCAAGTCAAGCGGAACGTGACCCGTCAACATCTCCTCCTTCACATTCTCCCGCAACTGGGGGTGCGAGGAAAAGGCTACGAATTCCGAGCCCACCCGCTGGCGGTGATGCAGGGCAGTCTGGAGCGAGTGCTGACATCTGGTCCGGACTGAAGGACCTGCCAACGATTACTGACATGTCGTCTGCTGTCACTGCATATGATTCTCTCACCATTGAAAGAATGGTGGAGGATTATATGAGTGACCGCATCCAAGTAGGTACGTCAGACAGTCCGTACGTATACTGGCAGGGAAAAGAGGCAATTTGGAGGCCCTTGCACAAACTGGCTTTATTCTACCTAAGTTGCCCTCCCTCCAGTGTGTACTCCGAAAGAGTTTTTAGTGCCGCCGCTCACCTTGTCAGCAATCGGAGTACGAGGTTACTTCCAGAAAATGTGGAGAAGATGATGTTCATTAAAATGAATTATAATCAATTCCTCCGTGGAGACATTCACCAGCAGCAATTGCCTCCAGAAAGTACACGGGGATCTGAGATGGTGGATTCCAGTGGGGACGAATTAATAATCTGTGAGGAGGGGGATGTACACAGTGAAAGGGGTGATGAATCGGACGATGATGATGAGGTGGACATCTTGCCTCTGTAGAGCCAGTTTGTGCAAGGAGAGATTGATTGCTTCTTTTTTGGTGGGGGCCCAAACCAACCAGTCATTTCAGTCACAGTCGTGTGGCAGACCCTGTCGCTGAAATGATGGGTTCGTTAAAGTGTGCATGTCCTGTTTATACAACATAAGGGTGGGTGGGAGGGCCCAATGACAATTCCATCTTGCACCTCTTTTTTCTTTCATTTTTCTTTGCGTCATGTGCTATTTGGGGAGTATTTTTTTGAAGGGCCATCCTGCGTGACACTGCAGTGCCACTCCTAGATGGGCCAGGTGTTTGTGTCGGCCACTTGGGTCGCTTATCTTAGTCACACAGCTACCTCATTGCGCCTCTTTTTTTCTTTGCGTCATGTGCTGTTTGGGGAGTATTTTTTTCAAGTGCCATCCTGTCTGACACTGCAGTGCCACTCCTAGATGGGCCAGGTGTTTGTGTCGGCCACTTGGGTCGCTTAGCTTAGTCACACAGCTACCTCATTGCGCCTCTTTTTTTCTTTGCGTCATGTGCTGTTTGGGGAGTATTTTTTTGAAGGGCCATCCTGCGTGACACTGCAGTGCCACTCCTAGATGGGCCAAGTGTTTGTGTCGGCCACTTGGGTCGCTTATCTTAGTCACACAGCTACCTCATTGCGCCTCTTTTTTTCTTTGCGTCATGTGCTGTTTGGGGAGTATTTTTTTCAAGTGCCATCCTGTCTGACACTGCAGTGCCACTCCTAGATGGGCCAGGTGTTTGTGTCGGCCACTTGGGTCGCTTAGCTTAGTCACACAGCTACCTCATTGCGCCTCTTTTTTTCTTTGCGTCATGTGCTGTTTGGGGAGTATTTTTTTGAAGGGCCATCCTACGTGACACTGCAGTGCCACTCCTAGATGGGCCAGGTGTTTGTGTCGGCCACTTGGGTCGCTTATCTTAGTCATACAGCTACCTCATTGCGCCTCTTTTTTTCTTTGCGTCATGTGCTGTTTGGGGAGTATTTTTTTCAAGTGCCATCCTGTCTGACACTGCAGTGCCACTCCTAGATGGGCCAGGTGTTTGTGTCGGCCACTTGGGTCGCTTATCTTACTCACACAGCTACCTCATTGCGCCTCTTTTTTTCTTTGCGTCATGTGCTGTTTGGGGAGTATTTTTTTGAAGGGCCATCCTGCGTGACACTGCAGTGCCACTCCTAGATGGGCCAGGTGTTTGTGTCGGCCACTTGGGTCGCTTAGCTTAGTCACACAGCTACCTCGGTGCAAATTTTAGGACTAAAAATAATATTGTGAGGTGTTCAGAATAGACTGAAAATGAGTGGAAATTATGGTTATTGGGGTTAATAATACTATGGGATCAAAATGACCCCCAAATTCTATGATTTAAGCTGTTTTTTAGGGTTTTTTGAAAAAAACACCCGAATCCAAAACACACCTGAATCCGACAAAAAAATTTCGGTGAGGTTTTGCCAAAACGCGTTCGAACCCAAAACACGGCCGCGGAACCGAACCCAAAACCAAAACACAAAACCCGAAAAATTTCCGGTGCACATCACTATTATTTATATTATATACGTGTACATTTGCAAAAATGCCAAATAAATCTAACTGTGAACATTTAATTATGTGTTAATTGACATGTTATTTACATTTAAATTAAGCCTATATCCTATTACAAATCTGTATTTATATATTTGTATAACTTACTAATTTATTTAATATACTTTAATTCAAGTGAGTATAAGTGTTTATTTATACACTGCTCATAAAGGGAACACTTAAACAACACAATGTAACTCCAAGTCAATCACACTTCTGTGAAATCAAACTGTCCGCTTAGGAAGCAACACTGATAATCAATTTCACATGCTGTTGTGCAAATGGACTAGACAACAGGTGGAAATTATAGGCAATTAGCAAGAGACTCCCAATAAAGGAGTTGATCTGCAGGTGGTGACCACAGACCACTTCTCAGCTCCTATGCTTTCTGGCTGATGTTTTGGTCACTTTTGAAAGCTGGCGGTGCTTTCACTCTAGTGGTAGTATGAGACGGAGTCTACAACCCACAAAAGTGGCTAAGGTAGTGCAGCTCATCCAGGATGGCACATCAATGCGAGCTGTGGCAAGAAGGTTTGCTGTGTCTGTCAGCGTAGTGTCTAGAGCATGGAGGCGCTACCAGGAGACAGGCCAGTACATCAGGAGACGTGGAGGAGGCCGTAGGAGGGCAACAACCCAGCAGCAGGACCGCTACCTCCGCCTTTGTGCAAGGAGGAACAGGAGGAGCACTGCCAGAGCCCTGCAAAATGACCTCCAGCAAGCCACAAATGTGCATGTGTCTACTCAAACGATCAGAAACAGACTCCATGAGGGTGGTATGAGAGCCCGACGTCCACAGGTGAGGGTTGTGCTTACAGCCCAACACCGTGCAGGACGTTTGGCATTTTCCAGAGAACACCAAGATTGGCAAATTCTCCACTGGCGCCCTAAGCTCTTCACAGATGAAAGCAGGTTCTCACTGAGCACATGTGACAGACGTGACAGAGTCTGGAGACGCCAAGGAGAATGTTCTGCTGCCTGCAACATCCTCAAGCATGACCGGTTTGGCAGTGGGTCAGTAATGGTGTGGGGGTGGCATTTCTTTGGGGGGCCGCACAGCCCTCCATGTGCTCACCAGAGGTAGCCTGACTGCCATTAGGTACCGAGATGAGATCCCCAGACCCCTTGTGAGACCATATGCTGGTGCGGTTGGCCCTGGGTTCCTCCTAATGCAAGACAATGCTAGACCTCATGTGCATAGGAGTGCGCAGCACATTTTATTAGGGGGTGCACCGTTGGAGGGGTGTGTCTAGTAGTGATGAGCGGGTTCGGTTCCTCGGAATCCGAACCCGCCCGAACTTCACCTTTTTTTTACACGGGTCCGAGCGACTCGGATCCTCCCGCCTTGCTCGGTTAACCCGAGCGCGCCCGAACGTCATCATCCCGCTGTCGGATTCTCGGATTCTATATAAGGAGCCGCGCGTCGCCGCCATTTTTCACACGTGCATTGAGATTGATAGGGAGAGGACGTGGCTGGCGTCCTCTCCGTTGTATTAGAAAAAAAAAAACTGAGTGACTTAGTTTTAATTGTGGGGAGGATTGGGGATGGGGAGCAGCTGTTAGGGAGTACAGTGCAAGGTTTTGAGTTTAATCCGTTGTTTCTCTGCCTGAAAAAAAACGCTCCACCATATCTGTGCTCACTCAGTGTGCTGCACTGCTGCATGATATATCTGTGCTGAGTGCACTGCTTACACTGCCTAATTGTGGGGACTGGGGAGCAGTTATAGCAGGAGTACAGTGCACAGTTTTGCTGACAGTGACCACCAGTCCAGTATACGTTTGTCTGCCTGAAAAACACTGTGGTGTTTTTTTTTTCTTTCTTCATGCTAGTTTGTTTAGCAGTCTGCTGACAGTGTCCACCAGGTCCGTTATACAGTATATTATATATATAATTAAGCACTAAGCAGCAGTACGGTAGGCCACGGCTGTACCTACCTCTGTGTCGTCAGTGCACTCGTCGTCCATAAGTATAAGTAATACTATACTATCCATCCATCTACATTGTATACCTGTGGTGTTTTTTTTTTCTTTCTTCATAGTCATACTAGTTTGTTTAGCAGTCTGCTGACAGTGTCCACCAGGTCTGTTATACAGTATAAATATCATATATATAAGCACTAAGCAGCAGTACGGTAGGCCACGGCTGTACCTACCTCTGTGTCGTCACTCGTCGTCCATAAGTATAAGTAATACTATACTATCCATCCATCTACATTGTATACCTGTGGTTTTTTTTTTTCTTTCTTCATACTAGTTTAGCAGTCTGCTGACACTGTCCACCAGGTCCGTTATACAGTATAATATCATATATATAAGCACTAAGCAGCAGTACGGTAGGCCACGGCTGTACCTACCTCTGTGTCGTCACTCGTCGTCCATAAGTATAAGTAATACTATACTATCCATCCATCTACATTGTATACCTGTGGTGTTTTTTTTTTCTTTCTTCATACTAGTTTAGCAGTCTGCTGACACTGTCCACCAGGTCCGTTATACAGTATAATATCATATATATAAGCACTAAGCAGCAGTACGGTAGGCCACGGCTGTACCTACCTCTGTGTCGTCACTCGTCGTCCATAAGTATAAGTAATACTATACTATCCATCCATCTACATTGTATACCTGTGGTGTTTTTTTTTTCTTTCTTCATACTAGTTTAGCAGTCTGCTGACACTGTCCACCAGGTCCGTTATACAGTATAATATCATATATATAAGCACTAAGCAGCAGTACGGTAGGCCACGGCTGTACCTACCTCTGTGTCGTCACTCGTCGTCCATAAGTATAAGTAATACTATACTATCCATCCATCTACATTGTATACCTGTGGTGTTTTTTTTTTCTTTCTTCATACTAGTTTGTTTAGCAGTCTGCTGACAGTGTCCACCAGGTCCGTTATACAGTATATCATATATATAAGCACTAAGCAGCAGTACGGTAGGCCACGGCTGTACCTACCTCTGTGTCGTCAGTGCACTCGTCGTCCATAAGTATAAGTAATACTATACTATCCATCCATCTACATTGTATACCTGTGGTGTTTTTTTTTTTCTTTCTTCATACTAGTTTGTTTAGCAGTCTGCTGACAGTGTCCACCAGGTCCGTTATACAGTATATCATATATATAAGCACTAAGCAGCAGTACGGTAGGCCACGGCTGTACCTACCTCTGTGTCGTCAGTCGTCATCCATAAGTATAAGTAATACTATACTATCCATCCATCTACATTGTATACCTGTGGTGTCTTTTAGTTGTGCGCAAAATATGGAGAACAAAAATGTGGAGGTTAAAAAAATAGAGAAAGATCAAGATCCACTTCCACCTCGTGCTGAAGCTGCTGCCACTAGTCATGGCCGAGACGATGAAATGCCATCAACGTCGTCTGCCAAGGCCGATGCCCAATGTCATAGTACAGAGCATGTAAAATCCAAAACACAAAAGATCAGTAAAAAAATGACCCAAAAATCAAAATTAAAAGCATCTGAGGAGAAGCGTAAACTTGCCAATATGCCATTTACGACACGGAGTGGCAAGGAACGGCTGAGGCCCTGGCCTGTGTTCATGGCTAGTGGTTCAGCTTCACATGAGGATGGAAGCACTCATCCTCTCGCTAGAAAAAAGAAAAGACTTGCGGCAAAAGCACAGCAAAGAACTGTGCGTTCTTCGAAATCACAAATCCCAAAGGAGAGTCCAATTGTGTCGGTTGCGATGCCTGACCTTCCCAACACTGGACGGGAAGAGCTTGCGCCTTCCACCATTTGCACGCCCCCTACAAGTGTTGAAAGGAGCACCCGCAGTCCAGTTCCTGATAGTGAAATTGAAGATGTCAGTGTTGAAGTACACCAGGATGAGGATATGGGTGTTGCTTGGGCTGGGGAGGAAATTGACAAGGAGGATTCTGATGGTGAGGTGGTTTGTTTAAGTCAGGCACCCGGGGAGACACCTGTTGTCCGTGGGAGGAATATGGCCATTGACATGCCTGGTGAAAATACCAAAAAAATCAGCTCTTCAGTGTGGAAGTATTTCAACAGAAATGCGGACAACAGGTGTCAAGCCGTGTGTTGCCTTTGTCAAGCTGTAATAAGTAGGGGTAAGGACGTTAACCACCTCGGAACATCCTCCCTTATACGTCACCTGCAGCGCATTCATCATAAGTCAGTGACAAGTTCAAAAACCTTGGGCGACAGCGGAAGCAGTCCACTGACCACTAAATCCCTTCCTCTTGTAACCAAGCTCGCGCAAACCACACCACCAACTCCCTCAGTGTCAATTTCCTCCTTACCCAGGAAAGCCAATAGTCCTGCAGGCCATGTCACTGGCAAGTCTGACGAGTCCTCTCCTGCCTGGGATTCCTCCGATGCATCCTTGAGTGTAATGCCTACTGCTGCTGGCGCTGCTGTTGTTGCTGCTGGGAGTCGATGGTCATCCCAGAGGGGAAGTCGGAAGACCACTTGTACTACTTCCAGTAAGCAATTGACTGTCCAACAGTCCTTTGCGAGGAAGATGAAATATCACAGCAGTCATCCTGCTGCAAAGCGGATAACTGAGGCCTTGACAACTATGTTGGTGTTAGACGTGCGTCCGGTATCCGCCGTTAGTTCACAGGGAACTAGACAATTTATTGAGGCAGTGTGCCCCCGTTACCAAATACCATCTAGGTTCCACTTCTCTAGGCAGGCGATACCGAGAATGTACACGGACGTCAGAAAAAGACTCACCAGTGTCCTAAAAAATGCAGTTGTACCCAATGTCCACTTAACCACGGACATGTGGACAAGTGGAGCAGGGCAGACTCAGGACTACATGACTGTGACAGCCCACTGGGTAGATGTATTGCCTCCCGCTGCAAGAACAGCAGCGGCGGCACCAGTAGCAGCATCTCGCAAACGCCAACTCGTTCCTAGGCAGGCTACGCTTTGTATCACCGCTTTCCAGAATACGCACACAGCTGAAAACCTCTTACGGCAACTGAGGAAGATCATCGCAGAATGGCTTACCCCAATTGGACTCTCCTGGGGATTTGTGACATCGGACAACGCCAGCAATATTGTGCGCGCATTACATCTGGGCAAATTCCAGCACGTCCCATGTTTTGCACATACCTTGAATTTGGTGGTGCAGAATTATTTAAAAAACGACAGGGGCGTGCAAGAGATGCTGTCGGTGGCCAGAAGAATTGCGGGCCACTTTCGGCGTGCAGGCACCGCGTACAGAAGACTGGAGCACCACCAAAAAAACCTGAACCTGCCCTGCCATCATCTGAAGCAAGAGGTGGTAACGAGGTGGAATTCAACCCTCTATATGCTTCAGAGGATGGAGGAGCAGCAAAAGGCCATTCAAGCCTATACATCTGGCCACGATATAGGCAAAGGAGGTGGAATGCACCTGTCTCAAGCGCAGTGGAGAATGATTTCAATGTTGTGCAAGGTTCTGCAACCCTTTGAACTTGCCACACGTGAAGTCAGTTCAGACACTGCCAGCCTGAGTCAGGTCATTCCCCTCATCAGGCTTTTGCAGAAGAAGCTGGAGACATTGAAGGAGGAGCTAAAACAGAGCGATTCCGCTAGGCATGTGGGACTTGTGGATGGAGCCCTTCATTCGCTTAACCAGGATTCACGTGTGGTCAATCTGTTGAAATCAGAGCACTACATTTTGGCCACCGTGCTCGATCCTAGATTTAAAACCTACGTTGGATCTCTCTTTCCGGCAGACACAAGTCTGCAGGGGTTCAAAGAACTGCTGGTGAGAAAATTGTCAAGTCAAGCGGAACGCGACCTGTCAACATCTCCTCCTTCACATTCTCCCGCAACTGGGGGTGCGAGGAAAAGGCTACGAATTCCGAGCCCACCCGCTGGCGGTGATGCAGGGCAGTCTGGAGCGACTGCTGATGCTGACATCTGGTCCGGACTGAAGGACCTGCCAACGATTACTGACATGTCGTCTACTGTCACTGCATATGATTCTCTCACCATTGAAAGAATGGTGGAGGATTATATGAGTGACCGCATCCAAGTAGGCACGTCAGACAGTCCGTACGTATACTGGCAGGGAAAAGAGGCAATTTGGAGGCCCTTGCACAAACTGGCTTTATTCTACCTAAGTTGCCCTCCCTCCAGTGTGTACTCCGAAAGAGTGTTTAGTGCCGCCGCTCACCTTGTCAGCAATCGGCGTACGAGGTTACTTCCAGAAAATGTGGAGAAGATGATGTTCATTAAAATGAATTATAATCAATTACTCCATGGAGAAATACACCAGCAGCAATTGCCTCCAGAAAGTACACGGGGATCTGAGATGGTGGATTCCAGTGGGGACGAATTAATAATCTGTGAGGAGGGGGATGTACACAGTGAAAGGGGTGATGAATCGGACGATGATGATGAGGTGGACATCTTGCCTCTGTAGAGCCAGTTTGTGCAAGGAGAGATTGATTGCTTCTTTTTTGGTGGGGGCCCAAACCAACCAGTCATTTCAGTCACAGTCGTGTGGCAGACCCTGTCGCTGAAATGATGGGTTTGTTAAAGTGTGCATGTCCTGTTTATACAACATAAGGGTGGGTGGGAGGGCCCAAGGACAATTCCATCTTGCACCTCTTTTTTCTTTCATTTTTCTTTGCGTCATGTGCTGTTTGGGGAGTATTTTTTAGAAGGGCCATCCTGCCTGACACTGCAGTGCCACTCCTAGATGGGCCAGGTGTTTGTGTCGGCCACTTGGGTCGCTTATCTTACTCACACAGCTACCTCATTGCGCCTCTTTTTTTTCTTCTTTGCGTCATGTGCTGTTTGGGGAGTATTTTTTGGAAGGGCCATCCTGCCTGACACTGCAGTGCCACTCCTAGATGGGCCAGGTGTTTGTGTCGGCCACTTGGGTCGCTTATCTTACTCACACAGCTACCTCATTGCGCCTCTTTTTTTTCTTCTTTGCGTCATGTGCTGTTTGGGGAGTATTTTTCGGAAGGGCCATCCTGCCTGACACTGCAGTGCCACTCCTAGATGGGCCAGGTGTTTGTGTCGGCCACTAGGGTCGCTTAGCTTACTCACACAGCTACCTCATTGCGCCTCTTTTTTTCTTTGCGTCATGTGCTGTTTGGGGAGTATTTTTTGGAAGGGCCATCCTGCCTGACACTGCAGTGCCACTCCTAGATGGGCCAGGTGTTTGTGTCGGCCACTTGTGTCGCTTAGCTTAGCCATCCAGCGACCTCGGTGCAAATTTTAGGACTAAAAATAATATTGTGAGGTGTGAGGTGTTCAGAATAGACTGAAAATGAGTGGAAATAATGGTTATTGAGGTTAATAATACTATGGGATCAAAATGACCCCCAAATTCTATGATTTAAGCTGTTTTTTAGGTTTTTTTGTAAAAAACACCCGAATCCAAAACACACCCGAATCCGACAAAAAAAATTCGGTGAGGTTTTGCCAAAACGCGTTCGAACCCAAAACACGGCCACGGAACCGAACCCAAAACCAAAACACAAAACCCGAAAAATTTCAGGTGCACATCCCTAGTGTCTAGCACCATCTATTGTACCAATCCTAATAATAATGCAGATGCATTGTCAGATGTTGTGGTGTGCACCAAACAAACACCCCTGATGGCACTCACTGCAATTACAGTGCTCCTCCTCAGCCTGGTCTGGATCCCCCTCTCTTTCCTCTGCATGCTGCAGCAGCTTACTTACAGGTCAGTCACTCACTGACACTGACAGTCGCAGACTAGTACTACTGCTGCTGCTGCTGGAAAAATGAGTGACGTGCCAATGCTGCTGCCGACCGCCTGCCAGTATTAAATTTGTCTAAGAGGAACGCTGGCTGCATGCTGCTCCTCATCAGTGGCTGGCATTGGCATAGCATAGAAGGAGAGAGGTGGGCGTGGGGCGGGTGTGACGGGTGGGCGTGCGAGCAGCATGACGTCAACACGTCACATCACGCTGTTTTTGTATATGGAGGTGAAGCCGGGAGTTTGAAAGCCTGTGGCAGTGGCACCCTTAATAAACCCAGGCGTCCAGTCAGTAATGCAGTCCTGACAGGGTGCAGCGCAGAGGGGACAGTAATCAGCCTGCTCGGCGATCGCTGCATCAGTCATGTGAGATCGGGGTGCCAGACATTAGGGGGTGCCTGTGCGCACCAGGCACCCCCCCCTGCGCACACCTATGCTCATGTGGCTGGAGTGTGTCAGCAGTTCCTGCAAGACGAAGGCATTGATGCTATGGACTGGCCCGCCCGTTCCCCAGACCTGAATCCAATTGAGCACATCTGGGACATCATGTCTCGCTCCATCCACCAACGCCATGTTGCACCACAGACTGTCCAGGAGTTGGCGGATGCTTTAGTCCAGGTCTGGGAGGCGATCCCTCAGGAGACCATCCGCCACCTCATCAGGAGCATGCCCAGGCATTGTAGGGAGGTCATACAGGCACGTAGAGGCCATACACACTACTGAGCCTCATTTTGACTTGTTTTAAGGACATTACATCAAAGTTGGATCAGCCTGTAGTGTGTTTTTCCACTTTAATTTTGAGGGGGACTCCAAATCCAGACCTCCATGGGTTAATAAATTTGATTTCCATTGATAATTTTTGTGTGATTTTGTTGTCAGCACATTCAACTATGTAAAGAACACAGTATTTAATAAGAATATTTCATTCATTCAGATCTAGGATGTGTTATTTTAGTGTTCCCTTTATTGTTTTGAGCAGTGTATATACATATTAACCAATGCAGAGTATATATGGCCTCCCTTATATTACTATTATTAAGAGCATTAGGTAGGCTGCAATATCACAACAGAGGCACATAATGTCCAGTTGCTGCATTAATTCTCCTAGTTCTTATAAAACCATAACACATATTAATAAATTTAATATTCTATCACCTTGCACCATTTTTTTTTCTGCTACGCTTCAATGCTATACCAACCCCTTCTGAAAATGTAAGCCTATCATACAAGTTAAAATTCTCCTGCTGATTTCACATATTGCCTTATATTATTTTTATATCAGCTATCAATCACCTCACTGTCACAATAGTTCTATATTATAGCGCTCTCAGTAAAATATGGAGATTTCATCCACTTGGTCCATATTTTGTTAAATGTAGTGCTAGCGTGTCTACACATGTATACATAACGCTCATGTTTAATTGTAGAATTAGTTAATGTCAAGAAGGAAACAAACTCCGGCCCAATAGGCGCCATCCATGTACGTGCAATAATTACTTTATCCAGTGCACATATATTTTTAACATATAGCTCATCCGAACGAGCTAGTACTCCTTCTGCTTCGGCACCTAGCACCAGGGCCGCCATCAGGGGGGTGCTGGGGGCACAGCTGTCCCGGACCCGGCCTCTCTGACAGAGAGAGGAGGGCCCGGGATGCTCATGCAGCTGCCTGCCCGCCTGCCACCGTCCCCACCGTTCCGCGGCAGTCCCTGCTGTTCTGCCGCTGTCCTCCGGCCCTCCAGCAGCTCTGTATTGAAAACATCCCTCCCAAAATGGCCAGCGCCACAGAGGAGACAGTTATTCAAGATACTAGAGGAGCCCTCTAGTATCTTTTTTTTTTTTAACATCAATAGTTTTTTATTGTGTTAAACAGAAAAGTATGGGATACAGAAAGAGAAAAGGGGGGGGGGGGGGTAGGTGAGAAAAAAAAAACCAGAGAACATCAAAGGAAAAACAAAAACAAAAAAAAACACGGTTACAGGGGAAAAACATCCACAATATCAAAAATTACAATACATCCAAATTGTATATAATATTTGCAAGTAATTTCCCAAACAGACAGGAACACAGAGGTATTGCAATAATTAGGAACAGGTGCTAGCAGAGTCGTCTGGTTCAGGACTAGAGTCAGGACTAGAAGTGATCGATAAAGCTTGGGACTAAACTCTATTTACGCCATACTCCTGCCACAATGACCAGTCTGGTAGTTTCATGGGAGGATGAAGAGACATTGTCATAAATTGTGTTTCCATCTCAAAATTCAATTCAATTTTTTTAATAACCTTTGAGATGTGAGGCAAAGTAGGCTGTTTCCAATTCTGTGCCAGACCTGCTTTTGCCGCTATAAGGATGTGGCCTAATACATATTATCCGGCAACAGATGGAGTAACGCTATATTACGGGAGGGGCATAGAGATGTGTGAAGGACGTTGTTAATTAAGTTAAATACTGTTGCCCAAATGGCAACCAGATGGGGACAGGACCAACAGATATGAAATATATCGCCCACTTCCCCTCATTGTCGCCAACAAAATTTTGAGCATGAAGGCCAGAATATATGAAGTCTATCTGGGGTCAAATAAAGTCTGTTTAGTAATTTCGTGTGCATCTCAGTATGGTTGAGACATTTGGACATGTTATATGAAGACCTATAGATGTTGCTCCATTGGGAGTCGGACAGGCCGAGACCCAGATCCTCTTCCCACTTAATTTGTGCCTTGACTTTAGGGTTGGGCAATAAAGCTACGAGTATGTTATACCAAAAGGAAATCTCGCCCTTAGAGTCCGTCACATTTAGCCTGGTGTGTACCCGGGGAGTATGTGGATTAACATCTTTGGTAATAACAGGAAGCGAGTTCCACCAATGGCTAATTTGGTAGTAGTTTAAACGTGTGGAGTCAGGTAAGGAAAACTTAGATTCGAGGGTGGGGAAAGACATCATTACTGAACCGTCTAAGAAATCACTCAACTAAGAGAGGCCATAGATGTGCAACCGAGATATATTCAGATTCAGAATCAGTTTCATCAGGGCTCGAAGGGATATAGATGTAAAGGTGGGTGGTAAATTAGTTAGTTTTGCCCCTAATTTGTCCCACGTTCGCAATAAAACACAAGTAGAGGGGAGTGCTGGTAGAGAAGATGGTCGTAGGTTCTTAGGGGTGTGTAATATATCCCCCAGTGGGTATGCTGTACATGCTTCCCTCTCTAAACAGGCCCATCTTAGTCCTGAACCAGCAACTCCATACATCTTTGCGTGTGCTAGTATGCATGCTTCATGGTAAAGTGTAAGATCTGGCATCGCCAGTCCTCCTAAATTCTTGGGTAAAACCATTAGGGAGCGAGCTATCTTAGGGGGCCCGTGATGCCCATATGTATTTTGTCATAATGGCTGAAAGTTTATCGAGGTATCGCTTAGGGAAGGGGTAGGGTATTGTACGAAAAAGGTACATCAGTTTGGGGAGAAGGGACATTTTGAATGCAGCTAGTCGTCCTAGCCAGGATATATCATATAACGACCGGGATCTGGTTTGTGTCTCTATATTAGGGGATATAAAAACGCCTAAATAATTGAGTGACGAGGTTTGCCAGTTATAGGGGTATTTCGATTGAAGAGTAGCAAGAGAATTAGAGAGATTGATAGGTAGGGCTTCCGTTTTTGATGCATTAAGCTTGTAGTAAGAGGCTCTACTATAATTTTCCAATAAAGAATGCAAGTGGGGGAGGGATTCCATAGGGTTGGTTACAAATAATAGGACGTCATCAGCAAAGAGACATAATTTATGTGATTAGGGCCCAAGAGAGACACCCGGGAATAAGGGGCTGAGACAGATCTTTGCTGCCAGAGGTTCTACAGCCAGCACAAAGATCAGTGGGGACAGGGGGCATCCCTGTCTCGTGTCTTTGGTAATGGGAAATATATCCGATAAAAAGCTTTTACTAAACACCCGAGCCGAGGGGCAATGGTACAATGCTAGCATGGAGGTGAAAATCCGACCGCAAAAGCCAAAGGTAGATAGGACCGATCTCATATATGGCCAACTCAACCGATCAAACGCCTTCTCTGCATCTAAGGATAGCAAGAGAAGACCCTGATCAGTCGGTAGAGAATCTAGTAGATTGAAGATTCTGCGGGTGTTGTCCGATGCTTGCCTTCCGGGCACAAACCCTACTTGATCCTGATGGATCAAGGTAGGCAAGAAAAGCTTCACTTGAGTGGAAATAATCTTTGCAAACAATTTAATGTCTCCATTCAACAATGCTATGGGTCGGTAGTTTTGACAAGAAGAGGGATCTTTCCCTGGTTTAGGTAACGTCAGCACTTGCGCCTTTAGCATTTCCTTGGGTGGGGCGCCTGTCTCGGTTATATCATTGAAAACGTGGGTCAATGTAAGCGTCAATAGCCCTTGGTATACTTTATAAAAGTCGTTTATAAACCCGTCTGGTCCCGGGGCTTTACCAGAGGGTAATGACTTAATCGCTTCATCAACTTCACATCAGGGGTCCACGGAGCATTTAAAAGCTCTACCTGGGCCTCGGATAAAGAGAGAAGATGCAGAGAGCTTAAAAAATTATCGATGGATGATTTTGTGGGCTGATGGGTAGAGGGATCTGACGAGAGATTGTACAGTTGGGCGTAATAATGGGCAAATTGATTTGAAATAACCAGCGGATTAAAGATTTTTGATCCGGAGGTGGAAATGTAAAAATTTTATTTTATTCCGAGCTTGTTGGGACCTTAACTTCCGGGCCAGCAACCTGCCTGGTCTATTGCCCGCTATATAGAATCGTTTATGAAATCTATTCAGTGCTTGCTGTGTTCGGGCCATTAGAAGTTTTTGCAGTTGGCCCCTTACAGCGGCAAGCTCTTTTCGAATGGACGGAGATGGGGTCTGTTTGTTTTGAACTTCCAAACTGGTCAATTTAGCTTCTAGGTCACTTTGTAATTTGGCTGATTGGTGTTTTAGCACCGCACCTGCCTGAATAGATGCTCCTCTATCTACCGCTTTCAACGCACACCAGTGATTACAAGTGGAAGTGTCTGAAGGAGCATTATGTGATAAATAACGCAATATACTATCTTCGACCATCTTATTAGAAATTTGATTAGGGAGCAAGTGGGGGGATAGTCGCCAAGGGTGGGGGGGTAGGTGCTGTTTATCTAGATCCCATCGACAAAGTATCGGGGCATGATCTGACCATGTTATGGGGAGGATATCTATTGAATGGATATGTTGAAGAGTCCACTTGTCACAAAAAGTAAAATCAATACGGGAATATGAATTGTCTACAGGTGAGTAGAAGGTGTAGTCCCTCGCGGAAGGGTTCTGGACTCTCCAGACATTGTATAAATCAAATTAATTCACTAGTGCCCTAAACCCAGTGCAGGATGGAGAGGGGGGGGGGGGGGGGGCGGTCTCAATGGAACACACCTCGGGGATCTATCTAAGGTTGGATCTAATACTAGATTGAAGTCCCCCATAACCATCAAGGAACCTTTACGAAACGCCTGAATTTTAGCAAATAATTTACGAAAAAAAGGGAATTTGGTTAGCGTTAGGGGCATATACCGATACTACAGTCACCAGCTTATCTGCTAGCAGACCTTGCACAATCAGGTACCGGACATTTTTATCAGACGCTTGTGCTTGCAACACAAAGGGTGTTCTTGCACTAAACAGAATCGCAACACCATTACGTTTAAACGGGCCATTTGCAAAAAAGCGCTGGGGATATCTCTGGTCACCAAAAATCGGTGGCCTCAAAGAAGAAAAGTGAGTTTCCTGTTTAGCAACAATGTCCACTTTTTGTTTCAAAAAATATGTAAGGGCTAATCTCCTTTTATTAGGGGAATTCAATCTCTTAACATTTAAAGATAATGTCCGGACCATGGCATATAATTGAAATATATGATAATAATCCTCACCAGCCTTCTGTTAAACCACCAGTCAAATACTGTACACTATTAAGAATCAGATGTTTCCCAAAAACAAAAAAACTGTCAAAATTAGAAGGAAAAAAAAGGAAAAAATCACAGGGGTGTAAGTAAGAATAGAGTGTGGGTGAAGGGGGCGAAAACCAAGATGACCTTGTACATCGGGCCTGCATAGCTACTGCAAGGGGAGATCAAGTGCAGTAGTGTAACAAGGGGGGGTGTCGTGGCCTATCGCCACCACTCATGCTACTTAACTGTGAACTATTAGGGCGAGTCCGGATATACCCATTAGGGATACTTATCCAGAAAGAACACACAATACGAGGTAGCAATAAATTCCAAACAGCAATACATCAAAGTAAGCAGATTAAGAGAGAACATGTAAACTCAACATACAATTCGCAATAATATACAAGAAATAGCTGTGTACATGTTTAAAACATTACATAACTCACAGAATTACAAGGGGTAGTGCCAAGCGAAAAGGTATGATCCCCAACAGAAAGCAATGGTTAGCTTGTTGCAACAAAGGTATTGCTGACATTAGTAAGGTACCTAAACATTCAGGCATTGGCCCACTCAGTGCGGATTCGAGGGCGGTTGCTGGGACCCTGGTGTTGCTTAACAGAAATGTCCCAGTCCGACAACAGCTTGACCCCAGCACCCAGAGAGGCAACCACATAAGAGGATCCTTCGTAGGTGATAATTAGCTTTACAGGGAAACCCCATCTGTAGGGTATGTCGTTTGCGCGGAGGGCCGCCGTTATCGGAGCCAGATTCCTTCTTTTCGCCATCGTTACAGCTGAGAAATCTGGGAAGATTTGAAGCCCTCCCAGGGTATCAGAGTCTCCTACTGATCTCGCCGCTCTGAGGATCTTTTCTTTGGTGGGGAAGAAATGGATTCGTAAAAAGGGTGTCTTTAGGGAGGTCGTTAGATACCGTGCGTGGTCGAGGTAAACAGTGTATTCGATCGATGAGCAAATCTCGAGTGTCGGCATCCGGCAGCAGTTTATGGAAGATGGCCATGGTGTAGCCCTCTAATTCCGAATTAGCTACCGAGTCCGGAATGCCACTTATTTTAATGTTATTCCATCTGGAGCGGTCCTCCAAATCCGCCATTTTATCTCTCAGCGTGTCTATGTCGACCCTTTGCTGGTCATGTGCCATGGTGAGATCATTATGGGATGACACAAGTTCCTCTATTTTATGCTCCAAATAATCTGTACGGCATCCAACTTCAACCAGGTCAGACTTTACCTCCCTGATTGCCTCTGTAAGGTCGGCGGCCAAATCCGACTTAAATGCCGACAGGATCTGACATAAAGATTTCACCGTCAAGGGTGCTTCAGAGTCCACATCTATGCCGGCTATGGACATGGTGCTCAATGGATTACTTGATTTCAAGAAGGCAGAAGCAGGGGTTCACCCCGAGATGACAGAGGGGCAAGCAGTGATTTCTGTATAGGAAAGGACAATCTGGGTGGTATTGCCCCTTTTACATTTTTAGGGGGCATAATAGAGGGTACTAGAGAATGCTGTAAAAGACCAGAGTAGGGTGAGTGTTCGGTATTTGTATTCAGGAGACCTACTACACAGGTCTGAGATGCGGAACACGGAGGACCGCCAGGGGACGGGCGCAATATACATGAGTGGTGGGGGAGGTCGGGAGAAAATCACATCAGGAGCTCATTGCAGCACGGTGGCATCACAGCAAGCTGCATGCCACAGAAGGCATAGACCGGAGTATATCCGCTAGCAGCAAGTAGCTGAATCCCCGTTGTAAACTGAAGAGGATAAGGCTAATTAAAGCAGGGAGCACTAGCTGTTCTTTATTTGTGTCACAGCTGCAGACACAGCAGGGCAGAGACACTGCAGATATGATGAGACTAAAGAGGCACTCACCCTCCACCAGAAATTGGCCCTGTGCGCTGTGGGGCCCTGGATTATTCACTGAGGAGGCTGCAGACACGGACCAGCCGGTGTCCAAGCCCCCCCAGGGCAGATAGTGCAGAATCAAAGTGCAGCTCCAGCTCTGGTGGAAGTCCAGGAGACTGCTGCCGCGGCTCTCAGGCGCCGGGTCCACCGCCGATAATCTTTATTTAAGCTGAGCCAGGCCCGGCATCTTGAACCGCACTCAGCGCTTGGGGGTCTGGAGGTAGCTGCGGGTATAGTGGAGAAGTTGGGCAGTGATCGCGGCCGCGTACTTCCGGTGCGCGACCCATCCGCGACCTGGAGCTCGAATTCCGGGTGCGGCGTCTACTCAAGTCCCCGGCTTCCCGGCACGTCTAGGCCGCAACCTGCAGGGACGTGCAGAGACGACCCCCGGTTCCGCGGCTCTCAGTGACAGATTCGGGAGGACCCCAGGGAGTCCGAGGAAGCACAGTTAAGTGCTAGCAAGTAGTCTGGGCACTAATAAGGGGCAAATATAGAACGCCAACGGGAGCACGACAAATAGGCTTCTATACGCCACGCCTCCCTCTACTCAGCCCTCTAGTATCTTGAATAACTGTCTCCACTGAGGCGGTGGCCATTTTGGGGGGGATGTTTTCAATACAGAGCTGCAGGAGGACGGAGGAGAGCAGCAGAACAGCGGGGATGGAGGTGGTCAGGCAGCGCCATCAGCAATCCGGGCCTTGCAGGTTCAAAATGAACATAAAACCAACCAACATAATACATATATAATTTTATAAATATACTTTTTTTTTTAATATAGGGTTCTCTGAATAAAAAGGAAAAAAAAGAAAATGAGGTGAGATCTGGAGATATCAGATGGCGAATTTAAAAAGTTCAACTAAAAATAAAAAAATAAAATATTCCTACCTTAAATACACAGGTTGAGACTTGAGGGAGTGGCTTTGTGCCTGCATAGAAATTTATTTCTTTTTTTCAAATATATATTTATTTTTTATTTAACTTTTTTTTCCGTGCCTATTTCGTCAGTCCTGGGCCCCACAATTTCTGATGGCAGCCCTGCCTAGCACACACACTTTAGGTGTCATTACTTCGGGCAAAATACCCGTAGATTTTAGTGCCTGTTTCACCTCGACCCAAAATTTCTGGACATTCACACAATCCCACATCAGATGCCAGAAAGTTCCTACTCCATATATACAGTAGACAGGTGTTTACTGAATGTCCTCCATATCTGGCCAACCTTACTGGGGTTAGAAACGTTCTATGCAATATAAATAATTGAATCTGTTGGAACCTAATGCAAGTAGTGGCAACATGGGGGAGTTCTCTAGCCGCCGCCCACTCCCCATCCCCCATAGGACCTAAATCTTGCTCCCATTGAACCCGAAGGGCTGTTAAAGGATCCATATGTTGGTTATTTAATAGAAGTGTATATATTTGTGATGCAGCCTTCTGCTGTCCAAGTGCAGTCAGGAAAGTACGAATGGGGGAAGGAATCAAATTCTGGGAAATTCCCCGAAATTGTGCTTGTAGCGCATGTCGGATTTGCAGATATCGAAAAAAGTATGATTGGGGTGGACCATACTCATCTTTTAGTTGCTGGAAAGACCTCAGACCCCAGCAGAGTATAGTTGACCCACGGAGTGTGTATCCCTGGTTCTCCACACCTGATTACCATCCATACCTCTCATCTCCATTAACTGGCTTGAATACCGCAAAGAAGTCCCTGGATCGATTTCAGAAAAGCCAACTATCTTTTGTGCATTCTGCCAGATTTTTAACGCCTGAGTTAAATAGGAGGGGATCAATGGAGTATTTTATCACTTAGTAATAGTTGCAAAGGAGTGCATCCCGGTGCTGTTTGTTGTATAAAAACAGAGTGTATAGAATCAGCAGCGCTATCTTGGATCCATATCCTAACATGTGCAAACTGCGCAGCATAATATTATAATTTTAAATTAGGGAGGGCTAAATCCCCATCAATTTTAGATCTAGTTAAAGTATCTAGCTTGATCCGAGGGCGTTTTATTGGCCCATATAAGTGAACTAAGCATGCAATTTTAGTTTCCTGAAGAAAGAAGAGGGGAGGTCACCGGAGACTGTTGCAAAGCATATAAAGGTTTAGGGAGTACCACCATTTTAATTAAATTAACTCGTCCTGTAACTATTAGTGGGAGCTTGACCCAAGTTTTGGACCTATCTGTTATGCACACCAGTGCCAGCAGGAATGTACTGGTGTCTGAACGGTGAGGGATGCGAAACAAATGAACTCACAGACAGACTGGGGAATATGACATTACATACACAGAAGGTGATAGGGTAACAAAATAAACACAAAGTGAACAGAGAAGCCCAAGGCTAAGAAACTGGGTGTCTCCCTAGTATTAGGAATGCTCAGATGGAAAGAAGCAAGATGTAGTGATTTAATACGTAGAGAACCCGAAATGCTGTTGCTAAGGGCAACAGCAAAACCCTAAAGGGTTACCAACGGGTGTGGCAGTAAACTCCTTGGTCAGAGATGGAATAATAGACACAAGGAGAGTCTCCACAATCCTAGTCCTCACTTGCAGTGCACTGGTTCAGCTTACTGCCACTAAACTGACACCTGAACGCCTTGCACAGTGAGAAAGGATTTTGGCATGCAAGTCTGAGAATACAGCCGCAAACTTGCTAGGTTCACAGAGTAGCAAAAGAACCCCAGCAGGTTAAACGACTGACTCCAGTCTTACTGCTAGGTCTGGATTGGCAGAGTGTAATACCAAATCCCAAGGCCTATTTGCAGTAAGCAACAAACAAATACAAAGTTTACACAGTACTAGCTAGCTTTCAGGAACTGACTAACCAACAAAGATTCAGCAGCATCTGCCTAACCTGAGAAGAGGGTTTATATAGCAGGTGCTGTCCACGCCCCACTCAGACCTCACAGACTGTGAGCACAAAAACCAGCACCGGATCCCCTGCCGTGCACAGAGCCTGTAACCACTGCACAGCAAAAGACCCGAACCGGAGTATCAGCTACGCTCAGGTTACTCCGCTAGCACTTGTCTCCCGGTTGCCATGACGACGTGGCAGCACAGAGCAGGAGACCCTAACAGTACCCCCCCTCTGACGAGGGGTCAAAGAACCCCTACCACCGGGTTTATCGGGGAACTGCGAGAAGAAAGAGCGTAACAGTCTGGGGGCATGAAGATCACAACTGCGCACCCACGACCGCTCCTCCGGGCCATACCCCTTCCAGTGCACCAAAAATGACAGCCGACCCCGAACCATCTTGGAGTCAAGAATCCTTTCAACAACAAACTCCCTCTGGCCACGTATCAGAAGAGGGGAAGGTCTTCCACTGGAAGAAGGATTACTAATCGCCCGTTTTAAAAGGGAACAATGAAATGTTTTATTGATACCCAAAGAACGGGGTAGATCTAACTGAAATGCCACCGGATTGATAACCCTAGTGATCTTATAAGGACCGATGAACCGGGGGCCTAACTTATGAGATGGCTGTCTCAACTTCAAATTCTTGGTAGACAACCAGACGAAGTCTCCTAATTTGAAGCTGCAGGGTCTTTTCCGCTTATCAAAAACCCTTTTGGTCACTAATGACACAGACACAAGGGCTTTCTTCACTTTCCTCCAAATACCTCTAAGGACCGAAACCACAGAGGAACCACCAGGCGTGGAGTCCAGGGGATCAAAAGAATTGGCCTTAGGATGATGCCCATACACACAAAGGAAGGGAGAGATCCCTGTAGCAGAGTGAGCCGCGTTGTTATAGGCAAACTCCGCCATGGACAGATGAGCAACCCAGTCAGTCTGACACTTGGAGACATAACACCTGAGGAACTGCTCCAAGGACTGGTTCACCCTTTCAGTCTGCCCATAAGACTGCGGATGGTAGCCTGACGACAAGCTGACAGAAATCTGGAGATCGGAACAAAATGCCCTCCAGAATTTGGCCACAAACTGGGATCCGCGGTCAGAGACCACATCAAGTGGCAACCCGTGGAGGCGCACAACATGCAGCATAAATAATTCAGACAGGCGTCTGGCCGATGGCAGCCCAACCAATGGAACGAAGTGCGCCATCTTCGAAAACCTGTCAACGACAACCCAGATGGCTGTCATCCTCGAGGATTTGGGCAAGTCCACCACAAAATCCATTGAAATGTGGGTCCATGGCTTAGATGGAATAGAGAGTGGATGTATTGGGCCAACAGGAACCCCTCTAGGAGTCTTATTTCGGGCACAGATGTCACATGCCCGAACCCACTGATCCACATCCCTAGCCACCGAGGGCCACCACACCACCCGGGTGACCTGCCGACTTCTTGGCATGGAATTCCAGGAACACTCGCTGTCTTAACCTAGGAGGCACAAACAAAAGACCTACCGGAAGGTCTGGAGGAGCCTGCTCCTGTGCTCTAAGGACTAATGACAAGAGGTCCTGGGTAATGCCCACTTTAATACATGATGGGGACACAATGGGCAATGGCTCCCCGGTGGTCTCCTGGATTGGAGCAAAACTCAGCGAGAGCGCATCAGCCTTGATGTTTTTTGACCCAGGGCGATATGTTATCAAAAAATTAAAGCGAGCAAAAAACAAAGCCCATCGTGCCTGCCTGGCATTGAGGCGCTTCGCTGACTCTAAATATGCCAAATTCTTATGGTCGGTGAGAATTGAGACCACAAACTTAGCCCCCTCAAGCCAGTGTCTCCACTCCTCGAGTGCATCCTTAATAGCCAATAAATTCCCGGTTACCCACGTCATAATTCATCTCGGCAGGCGAAAATTTACGGGAAAAGTAAGCACAGGGATGAAGGCGATTATCAGACACCCCCATCTGAGAGAGCACTTCCCCAATACCCATCTCAGAGGCATCCACCTCCACCACAAAAGGACGCTCTGGATCTGGGTGTCGCAGCACCTTGGCCGAGACAAATGCCCTTTTGAGACGGGCAAAAGCCGCTTTGGCCTCACAAGACCAGTGAGCAACATCCGCCCCTTTCTTAGTGAGTGCCACCAAGGGCGCCACTATAGACGAAAATCCAGCGATAAATCGTCTATAAAAATTTGCAAAGCCCAGAAAACGCTGAAGCGCCTTCAAACTAGTGGGCTGCACCCAATCCAGGACTGCCTGTACATTGGAACCCTCCATTTGGAAACCTTCTGGGGAGATAATATATCCTAGAAATGCAATTTGCTGAACTTCAAATTCACACTTCTCCAGCTTCGCCCCAAGCCGGTGGTCTCTGAGTTTCTGGAGGACTAAGCGTACATGCTTCCGATGTTCCTCCAGGGAATGGGAGAAGATTAGGATGTCATCTAAGTATACAACTAAGAATCTATCCAAATATTCCCTGAGCACATCGTTCATGAAGTCCTGGAAGACTGCCGGGGCATTACAGAGCCCAAAAGGCATCACCAAATATTCACCAAATATTCATAATGCCCTGAGTGGGTATTAAAGGCAGTCTTCCATTCATCCCCCTCTCTTATTCGGATTAGATTGTTCGCACCGCGTAGGTCAATCTTAGAAAAAATGGTGGCAGTACGAAGCTGGTCAAACAAGACCGAAATGAGAGGCAGTGGGTATGAGTTTTTAATCGTGATACGGTTCAATTCCCTGAAGTCGATGCAAGGTCGCAACGAACCGTCCTTTTTACCCACGAAGAAGAACCCCGACCCAACTGGAGACTGTGAAGGTCTGATAAATCCCTTAGCCAAGTTCTCCTGAATGTACTCTGCCATAGCCTGAGTCTCAGGACGTGACAGGGAGTACAACCTGCTCTTGGGAAGCTTAGCATTCGGCAACAAATCAATGGCACAGTCATAGGGGCGATGGGGAGGTAGTACCTCTGCAACTCTTTTGGAGAACACGTCCGCAAAATCTGCATAACATCCTGGCAATCCTGGCAAACTTAGCTGCGAAAGCCTGACTGGAAGGCTCAAGCAACTCCTGAAACAATCAGTACCCCAACTAAGAATCTCCCCAGAGACCCAGTCAAATTGAGGATTGTGGGCCCTTAACCAGGGTAACCCCAACACCAATGGGGCAAAAGTACAGACAGTCACATAAAAGGACAATTTTTCAGAGTGTGTGGCTCCAATAAACAAAGAAATCTGGCTAGTGCAAGAGGTAATTTTACCCTGGGATAATGGTTCCCCGTTTAACCCACAAATCTCAATTTCTGATGCCAAGGGTACTAAGGGAACAGAGTGTTTCAGGGCGAATTGGCGGTCCATAAAAACCCCGTCGGCCCCACTGTCCACAAAGGCCTCAGTCTTGACAGTTTGACCGAGGATCTTCAAGGTCACCGGAATGATAAAAGTCTTCTTGGGAAATTCTGACTTATGGCCTGATAGGATATTTCCCATCACCCTCAGGCCCTGAAATTTTCCGGCTTTTCTGGGCATGATACTACCACATGACCTTTATTCCCACAGTACAAACATAACCCCTGCTGTCTCCTCCGCGTCTTCTCACGCGAGGAGAGGCGGGTAGCCCCAATCTGCATAGGCTCCTCGGAAAATTCCTCAGAGTCTGAGGTTCCCTTGGGAAAGAAGGAAACCTCGGTCTCCCTTTCAAGCCTGCACTCTCTCAGCCGTCTATCCACCCGAATGGATAACTGCATGAGCTGATCCAAGCTATCAGGCAAGGGATATTGTACCAGTTGGTCTTTTAACTGGTTAGAAAGACCTCTTCGGTACTGGTGTCTCAGGGCTGGGTCATTCCACTGGGTATCATGGGCCAACCTCCGAAACTCCGTACAATAAACCTCAACTGGCCTTCGCCCTTGCTTAAGGATCGAAATCTGAGCCTCGGCTGAGGCCGTCTTGTCAGGGTCATCATACAACATGCCCAGTGCCGTAAAAAAAGCATCAACACTTTTAAGCGACGGACAGTCAGGCTGCAACCCATATGCCCAGACCTGTGGGTCTCCTTGTAGCAAGAAAATCACTATGCCCACCCGCCGAATCTCCGACCCAGAAGACTGAGGCCTAAGCTGGAAATATAGCTTGCAGCTCTCTTTGAAACAAAAGAACTGCGAGCGATCTCCAGAAAAACGATCCGGGAGATTTACTTTCGGCTCCTTAACCCCTGAAGGTTCTGCTGCTGCGGGAGCTCCGCCAGCGGCCTGCGAGGTGTGCATTTTAATGGACAAATCATTAAATTGTCGAGTCAGGACCTGCACCTGATCGACCACCTGTTGCAAAGTATTTTGAGGGGTATGCTCCATATTCCCACAAAATTTCAACAGGAGTATTAGGCTGCTGAATATGTTATGCACACCAGTGCCAGCAGGAATGTACTGGTGTCTGAACGGTGAGGGATGCGAAACAAATGAACTCACAGACAGACTGGGGAATATGACATTACATACAGAGAAGGTGATAGGGTAACAAAATAAACACAAAGTGAACAGAGAAGCCCAAGGCTAAGAAACTGGGTGTCTCCCTAGTATTAGGAATGCTCAGATGGAAAGAAGCAAGATGTAGTGATTTAATACGTAGAGAACCCGAAATGCTGTTGCTAAGGGCAACAGCAAAACCCTAAAGGGTTACCAACGGGTGTGGCAGTAAACTCCTTGGTCAGAGATGGAATAATAGACACAAGGAGAGTCTCCACAATCCTAGTCCTCACTTGCAGTGCACTGGTTCAGCTTACTGCCACTAAACTGGCACCTGAACACCTTGCACAGTGAGAAAGGATTTTGGCAGGCAAGTCTGAGAATACAGCCGCAAACTTGCTAGGTTCACAGAGTAGCAAAAGAACCCCAGCAGGTTAAACGACTGACTCCAGTCTTACTGCTAGGTCTGGATTGGCAGAGTGTAATACCAAATCCCAAGGCCTATTTGCAGTAAGCAACAAACAAATACAAAGTTTACACAGTACTAGCTAGCTTTCAGGAACTGACTAACCAACAAAGATTCAGCAGCATCTGCCTAACCTGAGAAGAGGGTTTATATAGCAGGTGCTGTCCACGCCCCACTCAGACCTCACAGACTGTGAGCACAAAAATCAGCACCGGATCCCCTGCCGTGCACAGAGCCTGTAACCACTGCACAGCAAAAGACCCAAACCGGAGTATCAGCTACGCTCAGGTTACTCCGCTAGCACTTGTCTCCCGGTTGCCATGACGACGTGGCAGCACAGAGCAGGAGACCCTAACACTATCCTTAATGCATGATAGTATTGGTACAAGATTGAGATCATAATAGTCATAGGGGGTACTATTGACATTAATACCAAGATATTTGAATTGTGATACCCAGCTTAAAGGTAAAGAAACCATAGGAGACACTGGAGGAGAACCTCTCAGTAGCATAATAGCCGATTTACTCCAATTAATAGTAAGTACTGTATACTTCAACAATTGATAACACTAATGGCATTGATGCCCTATAATCCTTAAGAAAAAGAAGAATATCATCCGCATATAGAGCTATAGTGTCTTCTCTAGGGCCTATTCCTAGGCCCTTGATACTTGAATGATTTCTAATAAGACACGCCAATGGTTCAATTGCAAGTGCAAACAATGTAGGAGACAGGGGGCATCCCTGCCTCATGCCTCTGGTTAAAGAGAAAGAAGAGGATGTAAAACCATTTACAGCTATTCTAGCTCTAGGCTGTGATAGAGCAGCTGTACCCACTTCATAAATATAGGACCAAATCCCATACATCACATTACCTCCCACAGGTAGGGCCACGCCACAGAATCGAATGCTTTGGCAGCATCCAAAGATACCAAAACAGAAGTGGACTCCTCACTGTGTGAGGCCTGAAGATGCATTTATGCCCGACGAAGGTTAATACCAGTAGACATTCCTGGCATAAAGCCTGTCTGGTCTGAATCTATAACAGAAGATATTACAGCGTTTAAATGGACGGCCAATACCTTGGCTAGGATTTTAGCATCCGTAGGGATCAGGGACATAGGCCTACAGTATATGTTTCGGGTAGTTTAAGATCCTTACCTGGTTTAGGCAGCACGACAATGATGGCCTCCGACATAGATTTTGGAAAGATCCCCTCCTTAAATATATCATTAAAGATATTAAGGATCCTAGGAATCAGTACCTCTGAGTGTTTCTTATAGAACTCAATGGGGATGACATCATTGCCGGGTGCCTTACCCCCCGGGAAGGTCGCAAGAGCGATTTGCACCTTCTCCGCTGTAAATGGAGCATCTAGTAGATTCCTCTCATTTGGCCCAAGCTGCTTTAACTGCATAGAGGTCACAAACACCTGCAGAAGCTCATCAGTATAACTTAATCGGGATTTATACAAATCCTTATAAAAGGAAATAAAAACATCTGCTATATCTGGTGTAGTAAAAACTGAGTTCCCTGTTTGGTTTACCAATTCCTTAACTATCGCATCCTGCCCATCCACATGGATGAGATGTGCAAGCAGGCTACGTGTTCTGTCAGAGTGCATATACAATTTATGGGAATTAAACAACAAACTACACATATTGCAATCAGACTGAAACTCTAACCAATTAGCTTGGGCCGTAAGCCATCTATCCCTAGAAGCAGCAGTTCCCTCTAGTATATATCTCGCCTCTAACCTTTGATGCTCCGCCTCCAGTTCCTCCCCTCTCCTCCTACTACTTGAGCCTAGTTTTTAAAAGTGCCATCTTGTCTGCCACTGCAGTGCCACTTCTAGATGGGCCAGGTGTTTGTGCAGCCCACGTGGGTCACTTAGCTTAGTCATCCAGCGACCTCGGTGCAACCTTTTGGCCTAAAAACAATATTGTGAGGTGTGAGGTGTCCAGAATAGACTGGAAATGAGTGGAAATTAATGTTAATGAGGTTAATAATACCGTAGGATCAAAATTACCCCCAAATTCTGTGATTTTAGCTGTTTTTGTGTTTTTTTTTAAAATCACACAGATCCAAAACCCGAAAGGGTGGTTTTTGCAAAACCAATCCAGATCCAAAACACGAGCGAGGATCCAGATCTAAAACCAAAACACAAAACACGAAAAGTGCCCGCAGCACATCTCTAGTTATAAGGCACAATGATCCCTATGGCTACATGCAGGTCTGCCATCAGAAATTGTGGGGCCCGGGACAAACAAAATAGGTAGGCTTTCACAATCTCCCTGAAATGCTCCTTGAAGTATGCCCTAGGCAATGTCTGATGGGAAAAAAACATCACTGCATGTCTGCCATCGATGGTGGAAAAGCATCAGTCCTCTGCAACTGAAAGCAAAACCATCGAACATCATTAACAAGTATGGCAAACCATAGATGGTTGATTTGCCCCTTACATACTACGTAACTTTGCTGGCTTTCTGCAGTAGGTAGAATAATATCCAGAAAACAAGTATGTATCCAAAGGGAATAATGTAAATAAGCAAATCAACTACATAGGCAACCACATGGGGAGTTTCCAGTTGCCCAGAATTGCCCCTTCCCACAGCCTGGCACATGCCCAAATTTTCCTACCAAGTCTGCGATGTGTGTGTCTGTGCATCTCAGTGCTCAACCATCGCACCAGAGAGAGAATCTGGTAAGTGGCTTACCATGATCGTTGGATATGTCTCATGTACTGTATTACATAAACTGCACTTTCTTTGAGCCAAACTATAGCTTGTTGCATGCTAATTATGCATCCTATATGGGCTGGCAGCAGTCGCTCTAAAATTAAACATTTGGAAACCCCCTCCAGAAATCTGCGTTTGCCCTGATCTATTCATCTGTAGCTGGAAATCCCTTTAATCTAGTGCCAGTCTACATTCACTGCTGATACAATATGTCCTTTCTGAAATACAGATATAAGAAAAGTGAAGTAGTATGATGACACAAGAGCAATGTTTAGTTTATCTAGACAAATATATAATATATATTTAATATCAGCTCAGCCCACAACCTGACTTCTACACTCTAAGCGGGTGCTAACAGCACATTCTGGAGATCATGCAGGTTTACAGAGATTTCATATGACATCATTCAGCCACTATTCCTACAATTAGGCTGTGATTTTCAGTTATTATTATTATCATCCTTTATTTATACGACGCCAGAAGGAATCAGCAGCGCACAGTACAGAGTACATAAGCAAATAAGCAAAACAAGAAAACAGTGACTTACAGTTCAAGACAATATAGGACAAGTACAGGGTATACAAAATTAGCGGCATTAGCAGGTGGCACTGACATAAGTATCAGGGTGGCAAAAAATGGAGGATTTGGTGCCTTTGAAGAGAGTATGGAGTAGAAGATGCTTTAATTAAGAAAAGGAGAAAAGCACATGAGGGAAGAGGGTCCTGCTCCTGAGATCTTCCATTCTAAAGGGGAGGCTCAGACAGACAGGGGTAACATAGATGTGGTAGACAGTGAGCGTGGGACAGAGGGCTTAGGATGAGAGTTTGCTGAGTTTGGTGAAGAAGTGGGTCTTGAGAGCCCATCTGGGTTTTTGTAGAGAAGTGTAGAGTCTGAGGGGGAGAAGTAGAGGATTCTAGAGAAATGGAGCAGCACATATATAATCTTGGAGGTAGGAGTGGGAGGAAGTAATCAGTAGGCAGGAGAGGCGGTGTGCATTAGCAGAGCGGACGGGTGGGAGAGTAAAGGGAGATAAGGTCAGAGATGTAAATGGGAGAGGAGTGGGTGAGGGCTTTGTAAGTGAGTGTGAGAAGCTTGAATTGGATTCTGAAGGAGATGGGATGCCAGTGAAGGGCTTGTAAAAGGGGGAAGGTGGACATAGTACATTTGGTGAGGAAGTTGAGCCGGGCAGCGGCATTAAGGATAGATTGGAGTGGAAAGAGGCGTTTGTCAGGGATACCAAATAGGAGAAGATTACAGTAGTCCAGTCTGGAGTTCATGTAGGAATGAATACTGGGGCTAATTCATGGATGTGTACTAGTCCAAATTGGTCACAGATGTCCAATGTTTTTTTTTTAACTGTGCTAGAGCCACACTGTGTGCATGTGCTGTCATACTGCTGCAGCTCCAGATGCAGTGTGGGGGAAGCCCAGGGGCAAACACCAGGATTTCTAGAGGGTGGATTTCCAATGCAATCAGCAATCTGCTGCTCTAGTAACATTGGAGCAAGTGCAGGAGTCTGGGGGAGAGGTAGAAAAACCTAGTACCGACACTATACATATATGTACACATTGATCTTTTTATACGCTGGAGAGTGTATAAAATACAGTATTGATAATTAATAATATAGATTGTCTATAGCTTAGGCTGTATCAATCATATTTAACTAATATAAATAATATAAGTGGTCAGGAAAAGCTTAAACATTCCATAATAAATAATACATAAACATAATAGAAGTGAACCAGTATGAGATAGAACTGCACTTTCTAAGTACACATTCTCCCACCTCATGGTAAGGTGCCTGTCTCTTCTTCTTGGCAGCTACTCTCTGGTACGGAGCACTGATTGAGTGCTCAGATCCACACATACAGCAGACTTGGTAGAAGAACTGTTGCACTGGGTAAGTGGTGCAGCAGCTCCACTCTGTCCCTTAAACTGTATTTTGTGGCAGCAGCTCTAGTAATAGTATTATATACTATTGCTATTGTGGCTGTTGGCCAAAAGGAGGGAGGTTTCTGGGCAACCAGAACCCCCCCCCCCCCCTGCATTTGCATATGAAGCCACAGCCCGATTGGCATGACTGTTGCACAGAAAGGTGGCATGTCACCTCCATTTTGTGGGAGTGCTGAGGCCAATTACTGCATCTTCTGACGCAGATCTGCAGGCCTTGGCAACGGAGATGTGGTGGCCATTCTGAGTAACCTTAGGGTTTCTCAGATGGGAAAGTCCTGTCCGATGGTCGTGATGTTGATACAGTGTGGTATTTTCAGACGCAGCCAGCGGATCACAGAAGTAGGCAGGTTGTGTCTTTTCACAAAAAGATGCACGCAGTGGTGTTTTAAGAGAGGAGGGGACCCACGTGCAACTTCTGTTGTGGGCCCCCTCCTCTCCGGCAGCTAGTAGAGTCTGGGATAATGCCAGAGTCTACTGCGCATGGGCAAGTCTTCGGGAACATGGCGTCCGTACCTTGTTCCCGGGACATCTGTGCGCAAGCGCAAATCACTCGAAAATGGGTGCGGCAGCCATTTTCCAAGTGATTTGTGCCCGCGCTGCAGGGCCACCGCCGCTGGACTCCGGAGGGGTAAATATACTATATGGGTGCAGTGTGGGACGTAGGGGCCCGTGTGCACTGCACACACTGCACCCATTATAGAAACGTCTATGGGAGTAGGGGTAGTGCAATTAGCCCCATTGCCATTAGTTGAGTTTCACAAACATGTTTCTGTACTAAAATCTTTAATACCAATAGTTTACAAACGGTCAGTGTAATGTGTTCTTGCTGCAGCGAGGGAACATTAAGCTCCCGGGGGCGCATGGCTGGGAGGGAATTGGCTGACTTTTGAAATAGTAAACAAATTAAAATGAAGATGTAAAAGAAAACGTCCCCAGAGAGCCAGCGCTCTTTTTCTACTGCCAACTGGAGATGACATGTTGGGCTGTTCCTTCTGATTGCTTGGCGTTAGATGGCTGGTATCTAGCTGCAGGGTCCCTGACATGGAATTTCTATGCTGCTCATTGTACTCAGGAAATGTCCCTGTGGAGTGCTGCGGGAATGAGGGACAATACCTAGTTTGCTGCCTTAAATTGCTGTCCACTAGCAGAAATAAATGTATGTTGTTAACGCAATAAGTATTATTAATAGAGATGAGCGCCTGAAATTTTTCGGGTTTTGTGTTTTGGTTTTGGGTTCGGTTCCGCGGCCGTGTTTTGGGTTCGAACGCGTTTTGGCAAAACCTCACCGAATTATTTTTGTCGGATTCGGGTGTGTTTTGGATTCGGGTGTTTTTTTCAAAAAACCCTAAAAAACAGCTTAAATCATAGAATTTGGGGGTAATTTTGATCCCAAAGTATTATTAACCTCAAAAAACATAATTTACACTCATTTTCAGCCTATTCTGAACACATCACACCTCACAATATTATTTTTAGTCCTAAAATTTGCACCGAGGTCGCTGTGTGAGTAAGATAAGCGACCCTAGTGGCCGACACAAACACCGGGCCCATCTAGGAGTGGCACTGCAGTGTCACGCAGGATGTCCCTTCCAAAAAACCCTCCCCAAACAGCACATGACGCAAAGAAAAAAAGAGGCGCAATGAGGTAGCTGTGTGAGTAAGATTAGCGACCCTAGTGGCCGACACAAACACCGGGCCCATCTAGGAGTGGCACTGCAGTGTCACGCAGGATGGCCCTTCCAAAAAACCCTCCCCAAACAGCACATGACGCAAAGAAAAAAAGAGGCGCAATGAGGTAGCTGTGTGAGTAAGATTAGCGACCCTAGTGGCCGACACAAACACCGGGCCCATCTAGGAGTGGCACTGCAGTGTCACGCAGGATGGCCCTTCCAAAAAACCCTCCCCAAACAGCACATGACGCAAAGAAAAAAAGAGGCGCAATGAGGTAGCTGACTGTGTGAGTAAGATTAGCGACCCTAGTGGCCGACACAAACACCGGGCACATCTAGGAGTGGCACTGCAGTGTCACGCAGGATGTCCCTTCCAAAAAACCCTCCCCAAACAGCACATGACGCAAAGAAAAAAAGAGGCGCAATGAGGTAGCTGTGTGAGTAAGATTAGCGACCCTAGTGGCCGACACAAACACCGGGCCCATCTAGGAGTGGCACTGCAGTGTCACGCAGGATGTCCCTTCCAAAAAACCCTCCCCAATCAGCACATGATGCAAAGAAAAAGAAAAGAAAAAAGAGGTGCAAGATGGAATTATCCTTGGGCCCTCCCACCCACCCTTATGTTGTATAAACAAAACAGGACATGCACACTTTAACCAACCCATCATTTCAGTGACAGGGTCTGCCACACGACTGTGACTGATATGACGGGTTGGTTTGGACCCCCCCCAAAAAAGAAGCAATTAATCTCTCCTTGCACAAACTGGCTCTACAGAGGCAAGATGTCCACCTCATCTTCACCCTCCGATATATCACCGTGTACATCCCCCTCCTCACAGATTATCAATTCGTCCCCACTGGAATCCACCATCTCAGCTCCCTGTGTACTTTGTGGAGGCAATTGCTGCTGGTCAATGTCTCCGCGGAGGAATTGATTATAATTCATTTTAATGAACATCATCTTCTCCACATTTTCTGGATGTAACCTCGTACGCCGATTGCTGACAAGGTGAGCGGCGGCACTAAACACTCTTTCGGAGTACACACTTGTGGGAGGGCAACTTAGGTAGAATAAAGCCAGTTTGTGCAAGGGCCTCCAAATTGCCTCTTTTTCCTGCCAGTATAAGTACGGACTGTGTGACGTGCCTACTTGGATGCGGTCACTCATATAATCCTCCACCATTCTATCAATGTTGAGAGAATCATATGCAGTGACAGTAGACGACATGTCCGTAATCGTTGTCAGGTCCTTCAGTCCGGACCAGATGTCAGCATCAGCAGTCGCTCCAGACTGCCCTGCATCACCGCCAGCGGGTGGGCTCGGAATTCTGAGCCTTTTCCTCGCACCCCCAGTTGCGGGAGAATGTGAAGGAGGAGATGTTGACAGGTCGCGTTCCGCTTGACTTGACAATTTTGTCACCAGCAGGTCTTTCAACCCCAGCAGACCTGTGTCTGCCGGAAAGAGAGATCCAAGGTAGGCTTTAAATCTAGGATCGAGCACGGTGGCCAAAATGTAGTGCTCTGATTTCAACAGATTGACCACCCGTGAATCCTTGTTAAGCGAATTAAGGGCTGCATCCACAAGTCCCACATGCCTAGCGGAATCGCTCCGTGTTAGCTCCTTCTTCAATGCCTCCAGCTTCTTCTGCAAAAGCCTGATGAGGGGAATGACCTGACTCAGGCTGGCAGTGTCTGAACTGACTTCACGTGTGGCAAGTTCAAAGGGCATCAGAACCTTGCACAACGTTGAAATCATTCTCCACTGCACTTGAGACAGGTGCATTCCATCTCCTATATCGTGCTCAATTGTATAGGCTTGAATGGCCTTTTGCTGCTCCTCCAACCTCTGAAGCATATAGAGGGTTGAATTCCACCTCGTTACCACTTCTTGCTTCAGATGATGGCAGGGCAGGTTCAGTAGTTTTTGGTGGTGCTCCAGTCTTCTGTACGTGGTGCCTGTACGCCGAAAGTGTCCCGCAATTTTTCTGGCCACCGACAGCATCTCTTGCACGCCCCTGTCGTTTTTTAAAAAATTCTGCACCACCAAATTCAAGGTATGTGCAAAACATGGGACGTGCTGGAATTTGCCCATATTTAATGCACACACAATATTGCTGGCGTTGTCCGATGCCACAAATCCACAGGAGAGTCCAATTGGGGTAAGCCATTCCGCGATGATCTTCCTCAGTTGCCGTAAGAGGTTTTCAGCTGTGTGCGTATTCTGGAAAGCGGTGATACAAAGCGTAGCCTGCCTAGGAAAGAGTTGGCGTTTGCGAGATGCTGCTACTGGTGCCGCCGCTGCTGTTCTTGCGGCGGGAGTCCATACATCTACCCAGTGGGCTGTCACAGTCATATAGTCCTGACCCTGCCCTGCTCCACTTGTCCACATGTCCGTGGTTAAGTGGACATTGGGTACAACTGCATTTTTTAGGACACTGGTGAGTCTTTTTCTGACGTCCGTGTACATTCTCGGTATCGCCTGCCTAGAGAAGTGGAACCTAGATGGTATTTGGTAACGGGGGCACACTGCCTCAATAAATTGTCTAGTTCCCTGTGAACTAACGGCGGATACCGGACGCACGTCTAACACCAACATAGTTGTCAAGGACTCAGTTATCCGCTTTGCAGTAGGATGACTGCTGTGATATTTCATCTTCCTCGCAAAGGACTGTTGAACAGTCAATTGCTTACTGGAAGTAGTACAAGTGGGCTTACGACTTCCCCTCTGGGATGACCATCGACTCCCAGCGGCAACAACAGCAGCGCCAGCAGCAGTAGGCGTTACACGCAAGGATGCATCGGAGGAATCCCAGGCAGGAAAGGACTCGTCAGACTTGCCAGTGACATGGCCTGCAGGACTATTGGCATTCCTGGGGAAGGAGGAAATTGACACTGAGGGAGTTGGTGGGGTGGTTTGCGTGAGCTTGGTTACAAGAGGAAGGGATTTACTGGTCAGTGGACTGCTTCCGCTGTCACCCAAAGTTTTTGAACTTGTCACTGACTTATTATGAATGCGCTGCAGGTGACGTATAAGGGAGGATGTTCCGAGGTGGTTAACGTCCTTACCCCTACTTATTACAGCTTGACAAAGGGAACACACGGCTTGACACCTGTTGTCCGCATTTCTGGTGAAATACCTCCACACCGAAGAGCTGATTTTTTTGGTATTTTCACCTGGCATGTCAACGGCCATATTCCTCCCACGGACAACAGGTGTCTCCCCGGGTGCCTGACTTAAACAAACCACCTCACCATCAGAATCCTCCTGGTCAATTTCCTCCCCAGCGCCAGCAACACCCATATCCTCCTCATCCTGGTGTACTTCAACACTGACATCTTCAATCTGACTATCAGGAACTGGACTGCGGGTGCTCCTTCCAGCACTTGCAGGGGGCGTGCAAATAGTGGAAGGCGCATGCTCTTCACGTCCAGTGTTGGGAAGGTCAGGCATCGCAAACGACACAATTGGACTCTCCTTGTGGATTTGGGATTTCAAAGAACGCACAGTTCTTTGCGGTGCTTTTGCCAGCTTGAGTCTTTTCAGTTTTCTAGCGAGAGGCTGAGTGCTTCCATCCTCATGTGAAGCTGAACCACTAGCCATGAACATAGGCCAGGGCCTCAGCCGTTCCTTGCCACTCCGTGTGGTAAATGGCATATTGGCAAGTTTACGCTTCTCCTCCGACAATTTTATTTTAGGTTTTGGAGTCCTTTTTTTTCTGATATTTGGTGTTTTGGATTTGACATGCTCTGTACTATGACATTGGGCATCGGCCTTGGCAGACGACGTTGCTGGCATTTCATCGTCTCGGCCATGACTAGTGGCAGCAGCTTCAGCACGAGGTGGAAGTGGATCTTGATCTTTCCCTAATTTTGGAACCTCAACTTTTTTGTTCTCCATATTTTATAGGCAGAACTAAAAGGCACCTCAGGTAAACAATGGAGATGGATGGATTGGATAGTTTACTAGTATACAATTATGGACGGACTGCCACGGTTAGGTGGTATAAAAAAACCACGGTTAGGTGGTATATATTATAATAATAATACAATTATGGATGGACGGACTGCCTGCCGACTGCCGACACAGAGGTAGCCACAGCCGTGAACTACCGCACTGTACACTGGTTGATAAAGAGATAGTAGTATACTCGTAACAACTAGTATGACACTATGACGACGGTATAAAGAATGGAAAAAAAACCACGGTTAGGTGGTATATATTATAATAATAATACAATTATGGATGGACGGACTGCCTGCCGACTGCCGACACAGAGGTAGCCACAGCCGTGAACTACCGCACTGTACACTGGTTGATAAAGAGATAGTAGTATACTCGTAACAACTAGTATGACACTATGACGACGGTATAAAGAATGGAAAAAAAACCACGGTTAGGTGGTATATATTATAATAATAATACAATTATGGATGGACGGACTGCCTGCCGACTGCCGACACAGAGGTAGCCACAGCCGTGAACTACCGCACTGTACACTGGTTGATAAAGAGATAGTAGTATACTCGTAACAACTAGTATGACACTATGACGACGGTATAAAGAATGGAAAAAAAACCACGGTTAGGTGGTATATATTATAATAATAATACAATTATGGATGGACGGACTGCCTGCCGACTGCCGACACAGAGGTAGCCACAGCCGTGAACTACCGCACTGTACACTGGTTGATAAAGAGATAGTAGTATACTCGTAACAACTAGTATGACACTATGACGACGGTATAAAGAATGAAAAAAAAACCACGGTTAGGTGGTATATATTATAATAATAATACAATTATGGATGGACGGACTGCCTGCCGACTGCCGACACAGAGGTAGCCACAGCCGTGAACTACCGCACTGTACACTGGTTGATAAAGAGATAGTAGTATACTCGTAACAACTAGTATGACACTATGACGACGGTATAAAGAATGGAAAAAAAACCACGGTTAGGTGGTATATATTATAATAATAATACAATTATGGATGGACGGACTGCCTGCCGACTGCCGACACAGAGGTAGCCACAGCCGTGAACTACCGCACTGTACACTGGTTGATAAAGAGATAGTAGTATACTCGTAACAACTAGTATGACACTATGACGACGGTATAAAGAATGGAAAAAAAACCACGGTTAGGTGGTATATATTATAATAATAATACAATTATGGATGGACGGACTGCCTGCCGACTGCCGACACAGAGGTAGCCACAGCCGTGAACTACCGCACTGTACACTGGTTGATAAAGAGATAGTAGTATACTCGTAACAACTAGTATGACACTATGACGACGGTATAAAGAATGGAAAAAAAACCACGGTTAGGTGGTATATATTATAATAATAATACAATTATGGATGGACGGACTGCCTGCCGACTGCCGACACAGAGGTAGCCACAGCCGTGAACTACCGCACTGTACACTGGTTGATAAAGAGATAGTAGTATACTCGTAACAACTAGTATGACACTATGACGACGGTATAAAGAATGGAAAAAAAACCACGGTTAGGTGGTATATATTATAATAATAATACAATTATGGATGGACGGACTGCCTGCCGACTGCCGACACAGAGGTAGCCACAGCCGTGAACTACCGCACTGTACACTGGTTGATAAAGAGATAGTAGTATACTCGTAACAACTAGTATGACACTATGACGACGGTATAAAGAATGGAAAAAAAACCACGGTTAGGTGGTATATATTATAATAATAATACAATTATGGATGGACGGACTGCCTGCCGACTGCCGACACAGAGGTAGCCACAGCCGTGAACTACCGCACTGTACACTGGTTGATAAAGAGATAGTAGTATACTCGTAACAACTAGTATGACACTATGACGGTATAAAGAAAGAAAAAAAAATACCACGGTTAGGTGGTATATATTGTAATACAATTATGGATGGACGGACTGCCTGCCGAGTTCCGACTGCCGACACAGAGGTAGCCACAGCCGTGAACTACCGCACTGTACTGTGTCTGCTGCTAATATAGACTGGTTGATAAAGAGATAGTATACAATACATACAACAATGAATATACTACTATACTGGTGGTCAGGCACTGTGGTCACCACTAGTCACACTGGCAGTGGCACTCCTGCAGCAAAAGTGTGCACTGTTTAATTTTAAATTAATATAATATTATGTACTCCTGGGGGCTCCTGCTATAACAACCTGCAGTGCTCCCCAGTCTCCCCCACAATTATTATAAGCTTTGCCTTTTATACATTGATGTGCAGCACACTGGGCTGAGCTGAGTGCACACAGACTGAGTCACACTGTGTGACTGGCTGCTGCTGTGTATCGTTTTTTTTCAGGCAGAGAACGGATATAGCAGAGAACGGATATATATTAAAATAAATAAAAGTTAACTAACAACAACTGCACTGGTCACTGTGGTAAACTCTGTCTGACTCTGCACAATCTCTCTCTCTCTTCTAATCTAATTTCTAATGGAGAGGACGCCAGCCACGTCCTCTCCCTATCAATCTCAATGCACGTGTGAAAATGGCGGCGACGCGCGGCTCCTTATATAGAATCCGAGTCTCGCGAGAATCCGACAGCGTCATGATGACGTTCGGGCGCGCTCGGGTTAACCGAGCAAGGCGGGAGGATCCGAGTCTGCTCGGACCCGTGAAAAAAACATGAAGTTCGTGCGGGTTCGGTTTCAGAGAAACCGAACCCGCTCATCTCTAATTATTAATGGTGAGAGAACAAAGATTCATCCTACATATATTTTAAACACATGATTTTACGGGTAACAAGGAGGCATCCTTTGTTGTGTGTAAATGTTCTAGGCACATAGGAGGTCATTTCAACCCGTTCGCACGCTGCTTTTTTTCACAGCTGTGCGAACAGGTCTGAACTGCGCAGGCGCGAGGGAGGCAGTGCACAGGCGAGTCGTTGCCCGGCGAGCAGCGACAAGAACAATGAAGGACGCGGTCACAGCAAGAAGACTGACAGCAGGGAGGTGGATCAGGGTGGCAACTGACCGTTTTCTGGGAGTGGTGACTAAAACGCAAGCGTGTCCAGGCATTTGCAGGGCGAGTGTCTGACGCCAATTCTGGGACCGGACAGGCTGAAGAGATCGCAGCGGCTGAGTAAGTACAGAGCTACTCAGAAACTGCACAAAACTTTTTAGCCCAGCTCCCCTGCACATGCTTTCGCACACTTGCTGTGCTAAAAAAAACACTCCCTATAGGCGGGGACTATCTGATCGCACGGGCTGCAAAAAGTTGCACCGTGCGATCAACTCGGAATGACCCCCATAGACAAGATAGAAGCTGTCTACACTAATTTCAAATTAAATACAACAGAAGGGGCTGATTTTACTTTGGGAGCAAAGCAAAAACAGCAAATCACTTTGCACAGCACGTTGCAATGCAAGGGGTGCAAATCGTTTTTTTCTTTTTGCACGCAGAGTAAATACTGGCTTCTTTTGCATGCAGCCCAAAAATGGCTGGGCAGCTTTACTTTACACTGAAACTTAGATTTGAGTTTGGACATACCCCTCTTTAATCTGACCCACATGCAGGGCCACATGGTTTAGCCAAGGTGCAAAGTTTACCTTCTCTTTCAACCATTGAAAAAGTTGCTGGGAACACTGAAACACCTCAGGATTAGGAAGGACCTCTGTTATTGGTATTATGGGATGTGGTTAATTTACCCGACGCTGGAATCCCGACACCCGTCACAATACTGGGACCGGAATTCTGAAATGGTCAGGAGGCCGTCGACAGAATCCTGACAGACAGAATCCCAACCTAGTTAAGGATTAGATTTAGGACTTGAGGAGGTGAGGGTTAGGCTGTGGGGATGAGGGGTTAGGGTTAGGCACCCACAGGGAGGGTTATGGTTAGGCTGCAGGGGAGGGAGGGTTAGGTTTAGGCAGCGGGTGGGGGTGTTAGGTATAGGCAACACCCCAGGGAGGTTAGGGTCAGGCACTATAGGGGGAGGTTAGGGTTAGGCTGCAGGAAGGGAGGGTTAGGGCTATGGGATAGGTGACAGGGATGAACAGCCCCAACTCACTCCTGTCGGCATTGCAACCATCGGGATCCCAGCATAGGTCTTCTGACCGTCGGGATAACATCTGCCGGCATGTCATACTGAATGTGGTATTATATATTAGTTTATTACATCTCAAGCCTGCAGCTCCATTGAAACCATGCATGCTTAATTGGGATCTAACCGGAAGCTGTTAGTATCTACACTTTTGGCACTGATTCCAGATATCTCAGAAGGACTGTACAACACCTCAGATTGTGTACTAAGATTTCCGCTGAATACATAAGGCTACAGTAAATATTCCTAAAGTTGACCACATTTACTGTGGCAACCATTGGGAAAATATTACAGCTGAGAGCAATGGACTGAGTGATACAAATGTTATACACTGTAGATATTCAAACACACAGAATAATGAAACCACAATGAACTCAACTAAGAGATCTATTTATCACCATCCACATCTAATGATGCGGATGACAGGTGATAAACTTGACAAACTCGCATTGCGATAATTGAGTACATTGCATGGATGTATCAATTATCACATGTAGAGACAGAGCTTGCGGTCAAGCTCTGTCCCTGCGATGTCTCTTCACAACATCATTGGGGTATTTTTTGTAAAAAATACCAATGAAAGGAATATAAGCATAATAGAAGCATGAAGTTTGATAATAGAGCAGTATAAATTAAAAATACATGTATGGTAATATGTTCAACCGTTGCAAAAAAAAAACATAATATTGCTGTGGAAGGATGATGATAGCTGAATAACCAATAATTGGCACAGTTGGTGAGATTTGAGATATAGAACCACAGGCTGTTGGCTTTTTATTATAAAAATGTTTTATCTATGTTTTGTCAATTTGTGAGTCAACATATAAAATCTATATTTTAACAGAATTAACTGACAAGGGGGCCCCAAACAAAAGAGTTTTCTTCCTTTTCTTTGTTCTCTATGCTAATCAAACTCTTGGGAGCAACACCGGGCTTTTATATACAGAGATAGGTTCAACTGAACCGTTATGATAGTGATATTAATGGATAATTGTATTTGCATACACTATTAATTATTCCGGTAACATTAGACTTATTAATAGCCACTTATGTGTGTAGTGACTATACCAGTGCATCGACCTCTGATTCCCCCTTGTTTTTCTTTCCTCAAATTTCCCCTGAACCTACCTCCCTCCAGTTTCAGTACATGTCCTCTTTGTATAATTTTAATATATGTGATATATGTTTACCTCTGAGGTTCAATGGTGAGAATATTTAAGCACATGTTCCTTTCCTAGTTACAATGGGGGTGATTCAGATCCCATCGCTATTGCTACAGGATGCACAAAGTACCGATTATTTGTTCTTTGGGCATGTGCAGGACCCATTGCGGCCGGAAGATGTGATGTCCCAGTACAACAACCGGAACTCGCATCGGAAACAAGCCGCTCGCTTGTGACAGGAATTGAGTGTGTACGTGGAAATGCATGTTCTTATCCAACTGCCTGGCTTGTCTAATGATAGGTAGATACTGGGCTGACATTTTTGCCCAATTTCTCTTGATATCCTTGGAGAGATCTTTCCTTTTTCTCACCAACCTTTACTTCTCCCAGGTGAAAACTCCTGGAAACAGCGAAGAAGGGCTCACATGAACTTCATGAAGCTCTAGTGGGTAAATGTGGCCAAGTGTAAGACTTCCACATGTGTGTATGGGGTTGACCACCTGGGTTTCAGGTCGTATGTGGAGAAGTGGACCAGTGGAGAAGTTGCCGCTTTGAGGTTGCATTTATCAAGTACGTTTTATAAAATGATATGTACATACTGTTTGGTTACTATGGGCAACTTCTCCACTGGTCCCCTTCTCCATTCTTTTCACTGCTTTATACATCAACTCATTAGTTTTGGTACTGTATATAGATGGCTAGTGCAGAGGAAATATGGGGTCTATTCATGAAGCAGTGAAAAGCTTGGATAAGTAAGCCAGTTGCCCATGGCAACCAATCAGCTTTATGTATAATTTTATAGAAGGAATTTTTTAAATATTACCTCAACACTGATTGGTTGCCATAGGCAACTTCTCCACCTGCTCACTTCTCCACACTTTTCACTGCTTCATGAATAGATCCCTATGTCTGTTATACAGTAAGTTCTCCTCACTGCAAAGCCTGAACTGCTGTTCCTGTGTATAAAGCCTTTTTTCTGTGTTTTGCCACAGGTACTAAATGAAACTGTAGTGTTAGAACCTGAAACAACAGCTCCAGACCATGCTTGAAGACAATCTACAAGAGTGACTTGAGGGATCGGTAGAAGTCATGCACTGCAAGTACAACACAAATAAATGGCAGAGATCCTTCAGCAAGCAGTAGTTCCGATCCTTGACTAAACATATGCCTACACTGGTCTGGCCACTTAGTGAAAGATAACCCACACTTTCTGTGGCCTAGTGTTTCCATTGAAGTAGCTAGATTGTGCTCTCCATGCTGTGACTGTCAGGTGACTAGCCCCCAGGTACCAGCTCTTTACTCTTCTTCCATTACTTGCGGATTGTTTTGAAAAAACAATTTCAGACCTGATCTGTGTGGTAGAACTCTGTTACATGGGGTAAAGTAAATAATAATATTGTTCGTTTTAGATGAAGTTACCAGATACCTAGAAACATTTCTGCTATGGCACTCATATGACCGACAAATGAATGTGGTGATAAAACTAGAAGCTCTATCCCCTATAAGACAATATGATGCTTAATTCTGATTTGGAAATAATTCTGTGCAGGGTAAATACTGGCTGCTTTTGCTAAATGTTAGACAGCTGTATTTTTTCACAGAAATTTAGATTTCAGTTTGGACACACCCCACCCAAATCTAAATCTCTCTGCACATGTTACATCTGCCCCACCTACAGGGCAGGATGGTTTTGTCCAGGTGCACAGTTGCTATCTTTATTTGTTTTTTTTGTTGCTCTACTTCCAAATCCGAATTAAGTCCTATGTGTTGGAGACAGGAGCAGAAGGGCCTTCACGCGCAGAGAGGGTCCCAATCTCTAAAACTAAAATGTTGGGAGGTATGATGTTGACGGTGAGGGGCTTGGAAGAAAAAGCTTATATATTACAAAATTTGCTTCAATGGGCCTGTATTATAACACCAGCATTGTTGTGGTCTGATTTGTCATTCACGACAATGTCAGGTCATTAGGAACCAGTGTCTCAAATATTAGTGATAAGATAAGGTACCTCAGCTATGCAGAAATGTTCTCTTGTCACAGAAATGCATTATATGACCGATAACATTGTTACAGTATTCATCCTGAACAAGGAGGCCTGAGTCTTCAACAGCTCTGGGGCTACGTCCAACCTAGTGGCTAAAAAAAGTATCTTCATGTCGCTGGTGAAACTAGAAGGGACTTGAGAAATACTATTTTTAATTCAATATTTGCAAGATATTCCCTGAACTGTTTGGGGGGGGGCTACCTGCAAATATGAAGTATGCCTCAGATATGCCATGGAGAGATCGCAGCAAATATCTCAGAATACACGTGTATAATATAACCACTCAGGAGCTGAGTTGTACAGATATGCGCTTTGTGGATGGATTTAGTAATTCTCTGCTCATGTGTTGGAGCTGAGTATAAGCAACTTTGAGAAACTATGGGCAATTCAGAGACGAAGGCATTTCATCCGAATCCCCACTTGCACCTGACTGGGCCTTTTCACATAGTGATTCTGGGGGGTGTAGGTGGCATTGCGGCCTATGCAGAGGTGAGAGTACAGAGAGATCCACCTGATTTCAGAGGGGATCTCTTGCACCAGGCTTAAGGCTGCAAATGGCAGCTAATTTCCCAAATAAATGGATAGGTACGAAGCTGTCGCACAGGCGCAAACCACTGTGAACAGGCCCGCAGCATGGTGATATTCTGCCCTGTGCCGACCAACCAGCGTACAGATGGGTCCTGCTTCATTGTTGTTGTGATGCGTACGTATGCATCGTGGCAGAGACTACATGCGAGCAGGTGCATATAGTTGCAGACGTGTACACACAATGCATTCTCTATGGATTGCGGGGGCGACTGGTCGCAGCAAATGGATCGCAGGTGCGACTATTCGCACCTGCAATGATAGTGGACATATCTGTACATGTGATGTCATGATTGTTATGTCCTGAAGTACATCTCTTTATTTCAATGAATCATGCAGTATGAAGATTATGTATTTTATGTCTTATGGGTAAGTAATACTTGCATGGTTACAGATAGACATCAAATCCACCTGCTGCTCTCCTTCTACTTATTCTCCTTCTACTTCCTTCTTCCTTCTACTTCCTGATCACATGTTCATCTGTGAAGCCAGATTCTTAAAGGTACACTACCTCATCTAGCTAATGCACATGAACTATCTTCAGAGATACTACATCTCCCCCTTCCTTTCAGACATATATGTAAATTAATATATTTCTTTTAAACACATAAAATTGATTTTACGTTCAACCAATTAAACATACAACAATATGCTGACTGAATTTGAGCATGAACATTAACCCACAATATACAATACACATTAAACTGGACAAGATTTTTGAACAACAAATTATGAGCTATAAGATGAAAGTCATATCTGCTCAATAAACCTTGTAGGAGGTTTAATGACTCTGCCTGCTTTCGTCTGAGTATATGATCCTTCATGTGTATTCACCTGAGTCAAGATAGCGTAATATGGCGCTCTGTTTTAATGGCAACATTAGGACGATGCAGATCAACACATATTCTCACTGCATTTGGTTGACCTGGTTTGGGCACAACCACAATAGGGGATACCCATGGTGTCAGACCAGATACCTTTTCAATTATATCTAAGTCTTCAAGGGCCAGAATTTCTTCTTCCACTTGCTTCCTTATGTTGATAGGAATACGCCGATGTTCTTGAGCAATTGGGATAACTGAGTAATCAATGTGAAGATGAACTTGATAGTCTTTAAGTTTTCCAATGCCATGAAAAAGATGATCATACTCCCGTAGTAAAACATCCACATCACTTTGTAGTGGTTTTGGGTCATGTAGGACAGGAGTGAGATTGGGAGGGTCACGTAAGACATGAGCGGAATCATGAGTGTGTGCCACAATTTGTATAAGACCCAACTCTGATGCAGTATCCAATCCCAAAAGATTACCTCTTGCATACTTAGTGACCTAAAATACAGCTTTTGTCATTTTGTCATTTTTGCGTGCAATTATGTCAAAAGAACCCTTTCGTGGAAGAGGTCGTTTATTACCATAGGTGAATATTTTCACAGATGTTGGATTCAAAATTACTCTGCCATGCAGCTTCTTGAAACTGGTAGCATCCATTACATTTACAGAAGCACCGGAATCTATGAAAAAGTCAACAGAAGTGTATTCTAGAGTGATGGCAGTTTTTGGACTGACCTTGTTTTTTCCAACTTGATGAATCATGTAGATAAATCCTTCTGACTTGTCATCACTATCAGATGGACACCAACACTGTGACTGGCTGGACTGATGCAGCACAATACACTGACTACACTGGACTGGACTGAGCAGCACAACACAGCACAAGACTCGCCACCCCACTTTCCCACCCCCACACAGACACTGAACACTGAGGACACGTCCTCTCAATACACTCTCCGAGACAGGAGGGAAAATGGCCGCGACGCGCGGCTCCTTATATGGGATCCAAATCCCGCGAGAATCCGACAGCGGGAGGATGACGTTTTGCTGCATTCGGGTTTCCGAGTCAGGCAAGAAAACCCGAGCCTGGCTCTGAACCGAACTTGGAAGGCAAAGTCCGGTAGGGTTCGGTTCTCTGAAAACCGAACCCGCTCATCTCTACTTTTCTATATATCTGAGTGTTCAAGGACCAAGGGTCAGAGTGAGCAGTAGACTTTATTTAATGTAGCAGTTACTTCAGATAACAATGAGAGAGCAATACCAGACCACTTAACATTAACACTAGAGATGAGCGGGTTCGGTTCCTCGGAATCCGAACCCGCCCGAACTTCATTTTTTTTTTACACGGGGCCGAGCGACTCGTATCTTCCCGCCTTGCTCGGTTAACCCGAGCGCGCCCGAACGTCATCATCCCGCTGTCGGATTCTCGCGAGACTCGGATTCTATATAAGGAGCCGCGCGTCGCCGCCATTTTCACACGTGCATTGAGATTCATAGGGAGAGGACGTGGCTGGCGTCCTCTCCGTTTATAGAGAAGAGAGTGAGACTAGAGTAGAGAGAGACACAGTAGTAATTTTGGGGAGCATTAGGAGGAGTACTACTACTTGCTGAAGTGATAGATAGTGTGACTGTATAATGTATATCTGACTTGTGGGGGAGACACTGACAGTGGGGAGCAGTTAGAGTCTGAGAGCAGGACTCAGGAGTACATATAACGTACAGTGCACACTTTTGCTGCCAGAGTGCCACACTGCCATTGTGACCACACTGACCACCAGTATAATATATATTGTGATTGTCTGCTTAGGAGTACTACTTGCAAGTTGCTGATAGTGTGACCAGTGACCTGACCACCAGTTTAATAATCACCACCAGTTTAATATATATATATATATATGTAGAAAAGGGAATTGACACAGCGCCACTTGTGAGGTGGGTTCTCAGTATAAAGTGAATAAAAATGCTAAAATTTATTAAAAAACACACGCAACCTTACTACAAGGTGTCTGCCAACCCTTAAGAACGCAGTACTGGTACAGGACTGCTGGGAAAATTTAAAAAATGGGGGAATAAGGGTACCGGCGACTGGTGTGATTTAAAATGCAATTGTTAAAAGATTGATTTAAAAGCCAAAAAACTATATAATGATATAACCAAGTTTATTACTCACATAAAAGTAGGTTTAAAACATAAAACTACTAGTAAAATCTTAAGAATGCAAATGTCTTAGTAAAAAGTAAGGAGTTCTAACTTAGCTTTTAAAATAGGCACAGGGGGGTCACCACAGGGAGTCCAACGCGTTTCGTCACAGCTGACTTCTTCAAAGGGTACGGACAGAATGAGGTACTACGCCTATTTATACCCCTGATGAACTGACTCAGGGTTGGTGATGTCATAGCTAGTCATGTGGTATAATTAAAATATGCGGTATACAGAACAACAAGAACACTTAATTGGTACATAGATAAAAGCTATAGGGGGTAACATGATGTTGAGGACATAAAAAACGAGTGGTTTTTGGGCTGAAACAGTGTTATAAACGTCCAGAAATGTACTTTTTGTATTAAATTGCGGCACTTCCGCCACACTTCCGGTGACGGAGGGGACGCGTCACGTGACTCCGGGCTTTTCCGCCCCACTTCCGGTTACGTTAGTGCGCGTGCGCCGGCGACGTCATCCGCTCATTGCGCTCGCGTCTGCAGTCTCTACAGTTCACGACAGGTCTAGTCCAGGTTCCCATGTTCTACATGTCCATTAGTGCCAGGAGTTGCGGCGGCCATTTTACTGATGACAATCCCCATAGGAAACATAGGAAAACGTAGTGGCCATCTTTAAGGAGTCCTTGGAGACATAGTTTCATATTCCATCGGTAGTCATGGAAACCGGACCATGTAACAAGCAAAGAGAAAATGGTGAAGACTAATGTGCTGGTTCATATGATTGTATATACAAATAAATAGATATATACAAATATAAATAACCATAACAGATAAATATTTACATATATATATATATATATATATAGATACATGACATAGAAAAATATACGTTAAAACAGGCTGAGATCCAATAGTAAAAAACAATGCATTAAGGCAGAGTGCATATAGATAGAGAGGATATATCATGGAGTGCATGTGGCAATCAGGTGAATGTGAGTTTAGGGATATATGATGGTTTAAAAGGAGTAATTGCAGATATTCGCTGCCACATAGTGAGGGGAATTTACAGTAATGACCCACATGTATTTTGTGAAATCAATATAGTGCACTGGTGATAGTAAAGTAAAACCTGGATAATTATGTGTTATTGGAGTTAACTGGATAGCATCTTATGGTATTGATTAGGTCACTGGATAGCTCGATGTTATTTGTCAGTCCTTACAGTACCTGATATTCCCAGGCAGTCCCCCTCCCTGGTACTGATCAGGCCCAAAACACTGCTTAGCTTCCAAGATCGAACGAGATTGGGCGTACCAGTGTGGTTTGACTGTACTTGAGAGGTAAACATCTTAATGCCATGACCCGATCGCACATAAAACACACAAAAAACCTAGTTTGTTAACAAACTTTAATGTAACACAAATATCCATAAGGAGTGTGAGGTGAGGAGGGACGTGCGGAGGGAGCTGTGTGGCAAGTGAGGAATACGGAAGAATACAGCACCTCATAGAAAGGGTGCGATTTCATAGCTCTCATTCAGACCCACGGGTTGCAGGGTCTGGAGCTGGAAGATCCAGTACATCTCCCTTCTTGAGAGTTTGTTCGCGAGGTCTCCTCCTCTCTCTCCCAGGCGCACCAGCTCAATCGCTTTGAATGTGAGGTCCTCTGGGTTGGAGTTATGGTATGATGTAAAATGTCTGGAAACAGTATGGCTCTCCACCTTGTTCTTTATATTCCTTAGGTGTTCCTGGATCCTCATCTTTAATGGTCTTTTGGTCTTGCCCACATATTTCTTCTTGCAAGGACATTCCAACAAATAGATGACGGACACGGTATTGCAGTTCATGAATTCCTTGATAGTGTAGAGTTCCTTTTCTTCCATATCGCTGAAGGTTTTCCGGTTCGGATGTAGGAACTTACATATATTGCATTTCCCGCATTTAAAAGAACCCACACATCTAGGCATAGTGGAGCTCTTGGTAGACTTCTCCTTAAGTAGGCTGGGTGCAAGGTGGTCCTTCAGGTTCCTAGATTTCTTGAAGATGATGACTGGTTCGGGCGGTAGGAGGTCTTTGAGGACAGGGTCCATGAGAAGAATATTCCAGTGAGTCTTGAGCGACTTCCTGATGTTCTTCTCATGTTGATTATAGGTGGTGATGAAGGCGACCGAGTCTTTTTTGGCGTCTCTTGGTTTGTATTTCAGAAGTTCGACCCTGTTGACCTTCCTTGTTTTTTCCAGAGCTTGTTCCACGATATGCCCGGGGTATTCCTTGTCTTGGAACCTCTTACTGTAGATTTTAAGTTGATCATCACAGTCTTTTGGATTGGTGCAGTTCCTCTTTATCCTCGAGAATTGTGATGCCGGAATGTTATCCTTCCACTTCTGGAGGTGGTTACTTCGGTAGTGTAGATAACTGTTCATATCCACCTCCTTTATGTAGTTCTTGGTGGTGATGCCCCCATTCTCACCGGTTAATACCAAATCCAGATATTCGACTGACTTGTCGTTAGTATTTGAAGTGAAGGTCAAATTAAAATCATTGTTCCCCAGCGTATTTAAAAACCTCATTAAAAGATTCAATCGTGCCGTTCCAGATAATTAAAATGTCATCGATGTAGCGTCTGTAAAGCACCACATTTTCTTTAAAAGCTTCCAGGCCGTATACATGAGTCTCTTCCCAATGTCCCATAAACAAATTTGCGAAACTTGGGGCGAAAATCGTCCCCATAGCTGTGCCACAACATTGTAAGTAAAAATGGTTAAGAAATTTAAAATAATTATGACTGAGAATAAAAAGCATAAGATCACAGATAAAATCTCGGTGGGTTGGAGTCAGGGTTATATCATTGTTCAAGTATTCTCTGCATGCAGCTATGCCCTTGGAATGTTCAATACATGTATATAGGGATTGAACATCCACAGTCGCCCACATGTATGTATCCTTCCACTCCACTGTTCCGAGTACATTAAGTACTGATGTTGTGTCTTTTAGATAAGATGGCAGTGTTTTAACATATTTCTTCAGAAAAACATCCACGTACTTTGACAAGTTGGAAGTTAGTGAACCTATGCCTGCCACTATTGGTCTGCCAGGTGGATTCGTCAGTGATTTATGGATCTTTGGTAAAAAGTAAAAAATGGGGGTAATGGGATTGGATTGCATAAGAAATTGGTACTCTTCCTTCGTTATCACTGTGCTCCGTAGTGCGTGTAGAAGAATGGTCCTCAGTTCCTCTACAAATGATTCTTTTGGATCACTCTGGAGTAGTGTGTAGGAATTAGCGTCCCCCAGTAGTCTTTGTGCCTCTTTCGTATAGAGGTCGTGGTCCATTATAACCAATCCCCCCCCTTTGTCAGCTTGTTTTATGACTATATTGTGGTTCTTCTGCATTTTCTTCAGGGCTTCACATTCACGGTTCCCCAAGTTCTTTCCTTCTGTTTTCTTTGGTGCATTATCACACAAGTCCTTTTTCACCATGTCATAAAAGAGACTCACATTACTTCCTTTTGACTCGAGTGGGTAATATTTTGACGTAGGTTTAAGGCCAGATTTGGAGCGTTCTTCATAGTTGGTTATGACGGCATCTTCTTTACGTAAGAAATGTCTCTTTAAGGTGAGTTTTCTCACAAACTTATTCAAGTCAATGAAGGTCTCGAATTTATTCAGACCAGTTGTTGGTGCAAAAGTCAGACCTTTGCTGAGGAGTGTGACCTCAGGCTCCGTGAGTGTATGCTTTGAAAGATTGAAGATGCCTCTGTCTCGTGAATCAGTTAGTGTAGATTTCTTCTTTTCTGGTCTCTCCCTCCTGCCGCCCCGTTTTCCTCTTCTTCTAGAAGCCTTCTTTTCATGGGGGATGCCTGTCTGCTGTCTTCCCTCACCATTTTTTGTATTACGTCTTTCGTTCGTGCACCTGTTCTTGCAGATAAAAAATCCTGATCACCTGTGGAGTCTCTTCTTTGTAGGGCTGAGAATCTGTTACCTGTTCTTAAGTGTGGGTTCGATGGGGAATCCTCACTATTTGTTCTGTTCTTGTTTCCTTTGTTGGGTACCGTCTTCCATTGGTACCTAACCGCTCTGTTTGACTGATGGCCTGGAGCCTTGAATCGGCTCCAGTTCTTCATGTGTCCTTGATGATAATCATTTCTGTCCCGAAGAAATTTCTTCTCCTTCCCTTTGATAACTTCCCCTTCAATGTGCTCCAGTTTTTTATTTAGTACTTTCTCATTGACAATGTAGTCCTCCTTCTCCTTAAATCCGCTCATCTCGGTTTCTTTCGTTTTTATTTCGACCTCTAATTCCGCCAAAGTGTCCTTCTTTTTGCGGATAAGAAGTTTCATGAGGTCGATTGAACATCTGTGTAGGATGGAGTCCCATTCTTCTATAAACTCCGTATCCTGTGTACCAAACGTGGGCTGCTTAAGGAGTCTCAGGCCTCTGGGTACTCTATTAACTGAAATGTAATGTTCCAGGCCTTTAACATCCCACCACGTTTTCACTTCTTTAATAAGAAGTTTCTCCATCCCCCAAAATAGATCGTCCAGATCTTGGTTGGGGGTCTGAGCGTCCACCTGTTTGTTCTCATTAAATATTCTTTGGCATAAATCATTTCTTCTAACCGTGCGGTCAACGTCTCCAAACATTTCTAGAGAAGATGCTGGAAATACACTGGATACACGTCTCACCAGGCTGCTATGTCGGTGTACCACAAAGGCAATTCGTGTAGAAAAGGGAATTGACACAGCGCCACTTGTGAGGTGGGTTCTCAGTATAAAGTGAATAAAAATGCTAAAATTTATTAAAAAACACACGCAACCTTACTACAAGGTGTCTGCCAACCCTTAAGAACGCAGTACTGGTACAGGACTGCTGGGAAAATTTAAAAAATGGGGGAATAAGGGTACCGGCGACTGGTGTGATTTAAAATGCAATTGTTAAAAGATTGATTTAAAAGCCAAAAAACTATATAATGATATAACCAAGTTTATTACTCACATAAAAGTAGGTTTAAAACATAAAACTACTAGTAAAATCTTAAGAATGCAAATGTCTTAGTAAAAAGTAAGGAGTTCTAACTTAGCTTTTAAAATAGGCACAGGGGGGTCACCACAGGGAGCCCAACGCGTTTCGTCACAGCTGACTTCTTCAAAGGGTACGGACAGAATGAGGTACTACGCCTATTTATACCCCTGATGAACTGACTCAGGGTTGGTGATGTCATAGCTAGTCATGTGGTATAATTAAAATATGCGGTATACAGAACAACAAGAACACTTAATTGGTACATAGATAAAAGCTATAGGGGGTAACATGATGTTGAGGACATAAAAAACGAGTGGTTTTTGGGCTGAAACAGTGTTATAAACGTCCAGAAATGTACTTTTTGTATTAAATTGCGGCACTTCCGCCACACTTCCGGTGACGGAGGGGACGCGTCACGTGACTCCGGGCTTTTCCGCCCCACTTCCGGTTACGTTAGTGCGCGTGCGCCGGCGACGTCATCCGCTCATTGCGCTCGCGTCTGCAGTCTCTACAGTTCACGACAGGTCTAGTCCAGGTTCCCATGTTCTACATGTCCATTAGTGCCAGGAGTTGCGGCGGCCATTTTACTGATGACAATCCCCATAGGAAACATAGGAAAACGTAGTGGCCATCTTTAAGGAGTCCTTGGAGACATAGTTTCATATTCCATCGGTAGTCATGGAAACCGGACCATGTAACAAGCAAAGAGAAAATGGTGAAGACTAATGTGCTGGTTCATATGATTGTATATACAAATAAATAGATATATACAAATATAAATAACCATAACAGATAAATATTTACACATATATATATATATATATATATATATATATATATATATATATATATATATAGATACATGACATAGAAAAATATACGTTAAAACAGGCTGAGATCCAATAGTAAAAAACAATGCATTAAGGCAGAGTGCATATAGATAGAGAGGATATATCATGGAGTGCATGTGGCAATCAGGTGAATGTGAGTTTAGGGATATATGATGGTTTAAAAGGAGTAATTGCAGATATTCGCTGCCACATAGTGAGGTACTACGCCTATTTATACCCCTGATGAACTGACTCAGGGTTGGTGATGTCATAGCTAGTCATGTGGTATAATTAAAATATGCGGTATACAGAACAACAAGAACACTTAATTGGTACATAGATAAAAGCTATAGGGGGTAACATGATGTTGAGGACATAAAAAACGAGTGGTTTTTGGGCTGAAACAGTGTTATAAACGTCCAGAAATGTACTTTTTGTATTAAATTGCGGCACTTCCGCCACACTTCCGGTGACGGAGGGGACGCGTCACGTGACTCCGGGCTTTTCCGCCCCACTACTGGTTACGTTAGTGCGCGTGCGCCGGCGACGTCATCCGCTCATTGCGCTCGCGTCTGCAGTCTCTACAGTTCACGACAGGTCTAGTCCAGGTTCCCATGTTCTACATGTCCATTAGTGCCAGGAGTTGCGGCGGCCATTTTACTGATGACAATCCCCATAGGAAACATAGGAAAACGTAGTGGCCATCTTTAAGGAGTCCTTGGAGACATAGTTTCATATTCCATCGGTAGTCATGGAAACCGGACCATGTAACAAGCAAAGAGAAAATGGTGAAGACTAATGTGCTGGTTCATATGATTGTATATACAAATAAATAGATATATACAAATATAAATAACCATAACAGATAAATATTTACATATATATATATATAGATACATGACATAGAAAAATATACGTTAAAACAGGCTGAGATCCAATAGTAAAAAACAATGCATTAAGGCTTACACTCCTTATGGATATTTGTGTTACATTAAAGTTTGTTAACAAACTAGGTTTTTTGTGTGTTTTATGTGCGATCGGGTCATGGCATTAAGATGTTTACCTCTCAAGTACAGTCAAACCACACTGGTACGCCCAATCTCGTTCGATCTTGGAAGCTAAGCAGTGTTTTGGGCCTGATCAGTACCAGGGAGGGGGACTGCCTGGGAATATCAGGTACTGTAAGGACTGACAAATAACATCGAGCTATCCAGTGACCTAATCAATACCATAAGATGCTATCCAGTTAACTCCAATAACACATAATTATCCAGGTTTTACTTTACTATCACCAGTGCACTATATTGATTTCACAAAATACATGTGGGTCATTACTGTAAATTCCCCTCACTATGTGGCAGCGAATATCTGCAATTACTCCTTTTAAACCATCATATATCCCTAAACTCACATTCACCTGATTGCCACATGCACTCCATGATATATCCTCTCTATCTATATGCACTCTGCCTTAATGCATTGTTTTTTACTATTGGATCTCAGCCTGTTTTAACGTATATTTTTCTATGTCATGTATCTATATATATATATATATGTAAATATTTATCTGTTATGGTTATTTATATTTGTATATATCTATTTATTTGTATATACAATCATATGAACCAGCACATTAGTCTTCACCATTTTCTCTTTGCTTGTTACATGGTCCGGTTTCCATGACTACCGATGGAATATGAAACTATGTCTCCAAGGACTCCTTAAAGATGGCCACTACGTTTTCCTATGTTTCCTATGGGGATTGTCATCAGTAAAATGGCCGCCGCAACTCCTGGCACTAATGGACATGTAGAACATGGGAACCTGGACTAGACCTGTCGTGAACTGTAGAGACTGCAGACGCGAGCGCAATGAGCGGATGACGTCGCCGGCGCACGCGCACTAACGTAACCGGAAGTGGGGCGGAAAAGCCCGGAGTCACGTGACGCGTCCCCTCCGTCACCGGAAGTGTGGCGGAAGTGCCGCAATTTAATACAAAAAGTACATTTCTGGACGTTTATAACACTGTTTCAGCCCAAAAACCACTCGTTTTTTATGTCCTCAACATCATGTTACCCCCTATAGCTTTTATCTATGTACCAATTAAGTGTTCTTGTTGTTCTGTATACCGCATATTTTAATTATACCACATGACTAGCTATGACATCACCAACCCTGAGTCAGTTCATCAGGGGTATAAATAGGCGTAGTACCTCATTCTGTCCGTACCCTTTGAAGAAGTCAGCTGTGACGAAACGCGTTGGGCTCCCTGTGGTGACCCCCCTGTGCCTATTTTAAAAGCTAAGTTAGAACTCCTTACTTTTTACTAAGACATTTGCATTCTTAAGATTTTACTAGTAGTTTTATGTTTTAAACCTACTTTTATGTGAGTAATAAACTTGGTTATATCATTATATAGTTTTTTGGCTTTTAAATCAATCTTTTAACAATTGCATTTTAAATCACACCAGTCGCCGGTACCCTTATTCCCCCATTTTTTATATATATATATATATATATATATATATATATATATATATATATATATATATATATATATATATATATATATATATTATATAATTGTATATAATATATATATAATATTGTATACCACCTACCCGTTTTTTTTTTTCTTTCTTTCTTCTTCTTTATACATACTACTATAGTAGCTTACTGTAGCACTCTGCGGTGCTGCTGAGCTGACAGTGTCCAGCAGGTCCGTCATCAGTCATTACATAATAAATATATCTACCTGTCCGGCTGCAGTACTAGTGTGATATTATATATATATATATATATTGATTTCATCTCATTATCATCCAGTCTATATTAGCAGCAGACACAGTACGGTAGTCCACGGCTGTAGCTACCTCTGTGTCGGCAGTCGCTCGTCCATCCATAATTGTATACCACCTACCCGTGGTTTTTTTTTTTCTTTCTTCTTTATACATACTACTATAGTAGCTTACTGTAGCAGTCTGCGGTGCTGCTGAGCTGACAGTGTCCAGCAGGTCCGTCATCAGTCATTACATAATAAATATATCTACCTGTCCGGCTGCAGTACTAGTGTGATATTATATATATATATATATTGATTTCATCTCATTATCATCCAGTCTATATTAGCAGCAGACACAGTACGGTAGTCCACGGCTGTAGCTACCTCTGTGTCGGCAGTCGCTCGTCCATCCATAATTGTATACCACCTACCCGTGGTTTTTTTTTTTTCTTTCTTCTTTATACATACTACTATAGTAGCTTACTGTAGCAGTCTGCGGTGCTGCTGAGCTGACAGTGTCCGGCAGGTCCGTCATCAGTCATTACATAATAAATATATCTACCTGTCCGGCTGCAGTACTAGTGTGATATTATATATATATATATATATATATATATTGATTTCATCTCATTATCATCCAGTCTATATTAGCAGCAGACACAGTATGGTAGTCCACGGCTGTAGCTACCTCTGTGTCGGCAGTCGCTCGTCCATCCATAATTGTATACCACCTACCCGTGTTTTTTTTTTTTTTTCTTCTTTATACATACTACTATAGTAGCTTACTGTAGCAGTCTGCGGTGCTGCTGAGCTGACAGTGTCCAGCAGGTCCGTCATCAGTCATTACATAATAAATATATCTACCTGTCCGGCTGCAGTACTAGTGTGATATTATATATATATATATATATATTGATTTCATCTCATTATCATCCAGTCTATATTAGCAGCAGACACAGTACGGTAGTCCACGGCTGTAGCTACCTCTGTGTCGGCAGTCGCTCGTCCATCCATAAGTATACTAGTATCCATCCATCTCCGTTGTTTACCTGAGGTGCCTTTTAGTTGTGCCTATTAAAATATGGAGAACAAAAATGTTGAGGTTCCAAAATTAGGGAAAGATCAAGATCCACTTCCACCTCGTGCTGAAGCTGCTGCCACTAGTCATGGCCGAGACGATGAAATGCCAGCAACGTCGTCTGCCAAGGCCGATGCCCAATGTCATAGTACAGAGCATGTAAAATCCAAAACACCAAATATCAGTAAAAAAAGGACTCCAAAATCTAAAATAAAATTGTCGGAGGAGAAGCGTAAACTTGCCAATATGCCATTTACGACACGGAGTGGCAAGGAACGGCTGAGGCCCTGGCCTATGTTCATGGCTAGTGGTTCAGCTTCACATGAGGATGGAAGCACTCAGCCTCTCGCTAGAAAAATGAAAAGACTCAAGCTGGCAAAAGCACAGCAAAGAACTGTGCGTTCTTCGAAATCCCAAATCCACAAGGAGAGTCCAATTGTGTCGGTTGCGATGCCTGACCTTCCCAACACTGGACGTGAAGAGCATGCGCCTTCCACCATTTGCACGCCCCCTGCAAGTGCTGGAAGGAGCACCCGCAGTCCAGTTCCTGATAGTCAGATTGAAGATGTCAGTGTTGAAGTACACCAGGATGAGGAGGATATGGGTGTTGCTGGCGCTGGGGAGGAAATTGACAAGGAGGATTCTGATGGTGAGGTGGTTTGTTTAAGTCAGGCACCCGGGGAGACACCTGTTGTCCGTGGGAGGAATATGGCCGTTGACATGCCTGGTGAAAATACCAAAAAAATCAGCTCTTAGGTGTGGAAGTATTTCAACAGAAATGCGGACAACATTTGTCAAGCCGTGTGTTGCCTTTGTCAAGCTGTAATAAGTAGGGGTAAGGACGTTAACCACCTCGGAACATCCTCCCTTATACGTCACCTGCAGCGCATTCATAATAAGTCAGTGACAAGTTCAAAAACTTTGGGCGACAGCGGAAGCAGTCCACTGACCAGTAAATCCCTTCCTCTTGTAACCAAGCTCACGCAAACCACCCCACCAACTCCCTCAGTGTCAATTTCCTCCTTCCCCAGGAATGCCAATACTCCTGCAGGCCATGTCACTGGCAATTCTGACGATTCCTCTCCTGCCTGGGATTCCTCCGATGCATCCTTGCGTGTAACGCCTACTGCTGCTGGCGCTGCTGTTGTTGCTGCTGGGAGTCGATGGTCATCCCAGAGGGGAAATCGTAAGACCACTTTTACTACTTCCACCAAGCAATTGACTGTCCAACAGTCCTTTGCGAGGAAGATGAAATATCACAGCAGTCATCCTGCTGCAAAGCGGATAACTGAGGCCTTGGCATCCTGGGTGGTGAGAAACGTGGTTCCGGTATCCATCATTACTGCAGAGCCAACTAGAGACTTGTTGGAGGTACTGTGTCCCCGGTACCAAATACCATCTAGGTTCCATTTCTCTAGGCAGGCGATACCGAAAATGTACACAGACCTCAGAAAAAGAGTCACCAGTGTCCTAAAAAATGCAGCTGTACCCAATGTCCACTTAACCACGGACATGTGGACAAGTGGAGCAGGGCAGGGTCAGGACTATATGACTGTGACAGCCCACTGGGTAGATGTATGGACTCCCGCCGCAAGAACAGCAGCGGCAGCACCAGTAGCAGCATCTCGCAAACGCCAACTCTTTCCTAGGCAGGCTACGCTTTGTATCACCGGTTTCCAGAATACGCACACAGCTGAAAACCTCTTACGGCAACTGAGGAAGATCATCGCGGAATGGCTTACCCCAATTGGACTCTCCTGTGGATTTGTGGCATCGGACAACGCCAGCAATATTGTGTGTGCATTAAATCTGGGCAAATTCCAGCACGTCCCATGTTTTGCACATACCTTGAATTTGGTGGTGCAGAATTTTTTAAAAAACGACAGGGGCGTGCAAGAGATGCTGTCGGTGGCCAGAAGAATTGCGGGACACTTTCGGCGTACAGGCACCACGTACAGAAGACTGGAGCAACACCAAAAACGCCTGAACCTGCCCTGCCATCATCTGAAGCAAGAAGTGGTAACGAGGTGGAATTCAACCCTATATATGCTTCAGAGGTTGGAGGAGCAGCAAAAGGCCATTCAAGCCTATACAATTCAGCACGATATAGGAGGTGGAATGCACCTGTCTCAAGCGCAGTGGAGAATGATTTCAACGTTGTGCAAGGTTCTGCTGCCCTTTGAACTTGCCACACGTGAAGTCAGTTCAGACACTGCCAGCCTGAGTCAGGTCATTCCCCTCATCAGGCTTTTGCAGAAGAAGCTGGAGACATTGAAGGAGGAGCTAACACGGAGCGATTGCGCTAGGCATGTGGGACTTGTGGATGGAGCCCTTAATTCGCTTAACAAGGATTCACGGGTGGTCAATCTGTTGAAATCAGAGCACTACATTTTGGCCACCGTGCTCGATCCTAGATTTAAAACCTACCTTGGATCTCTCTTTCCGGCAGACACAAGTCTGCTGGGGTTCAAAGACCTGCTGGTGAGAAAATTGTCAAGTCAAGCGGAACGCGACCTGTCAACATCTCCTCCTTCACATTCTCCCGCAACTGGGGGTGCGAGGAAAAGGCTCAGAATTCCGAGCCCACCCGCTGGCGGTGATGCAGGGCAGTCTGGAGCGACTGCTGATGCTGACATCTGGTCCGGACTGAAGGACCTGTCAACGATTACGGACATGTCGTCTACTGTCACTGCATATGATTCTCTCCCCATTGAAAGAATGGTGGAGGATTATATGAGTGACCGCATCCAAGTAGGCACGTCACACAGTCCGTACTTATACTGGCAGGAAAAAGAGGCAATTTGGAGGCCCTTGCACAAACTGGCTTTATTCTACCTAAGTTGCCCTCCCACAAGTGTGTACTCCGAAAGAGTGTTTAGTGCCGCCGCTCAACTTGTCAGCAATCGGCGTACAAGGTTACTTCCAGAAAATGTGGAGAAGATGATGTTCATTAAAATGAATTATAATCAATTCCTCCGTGGAGACATTGACCAGCAGCAATTGCCTCCACAAAGTACACAGGGAGCTGAGATGGTGGATTCCAGTGGGGACGAATTGATAATCTGTGAGGAGGGGGATGTACACGGTGATATATCGGAGGATGATGATGAGGTGGACATCTTGCCTCTGTAGAGCCAGTTTGTGCAAGGAGAGATTAATTGCTTCTTTTTTGGTGGGGGTCCAAACCAACCCGTCATTTCAGTCAGTCGTGTGGCAGACCTTGTCACTGAAATGATGGGTTGGTTAAAGTGTGCATGTCCTGTTTATACAACATAAGGGTGGGTGGGAGGGCCCAAGGACAATTCCATCTTGCACCTCTTTTTTCTTTAATTTTTCTTTGCGTCATGTGCTGTTTGGGGAGTGTTTTTTGGAAGGGCCATCCTGCGTGACACTGCAGTGCCACTCCTAGATGGGCCAGGTGTTTGTGTCGGCCACTAGGGTCGCTTATCTTACTCACACAGCTATCTCATTGCGCCTCTTTTTTTTCTTCTTTGCGTCATGTGCTGTTTGGGGAGTGTTTTTTGGAAGGGACATCCTGCGTGACACTGCAGTGCCACTCCTAGATGGGCCCGGTGTTTGTGTCGGCCACTAGGGTCGCTTATCTTACTCACACAGCTACCTCATTGCGCCTCTTTTTTTCTTTGCGTCATGTGCTATTTGGGGAGTGTTTTTTGGAAGGGCCATCCTGCGTGACACTGCAGTGCCACTCCTAGATGGGCCCGGTGTTTGTGTCGGCCACTAGGGTCGCTTATCTTACTCACACAGCTACCTCATTGCGCCTCTTTTTTTCTTTGCGTCATGTGCTGTTTGGGGAGTGTTTTTTGGAAGGGCCATCCTGCGTGACACTGCAGTGCCACTCCTAGATGGGCCAGGTGTTTGTGTCGGCCACTAGGGTCGCTTATCTTACTCACACAGCTACCTCATTGCGCCTCTTTTTTTCTTTGCGTCATGTGCTGTTTGGGGAGTGTTTTTTGGAAGGGCCATCCTGCGTGACACTGCAGTGCCACTCCTAGATGGGCCCGGTGTTTGTGTCGGCCACTAGGGTCGCTTATCTTACTCACACAGCTACCTCATTGCGCCTCTTTTTTTCTTTGCGTCATGTGCTGTTTGGGGAGTGTTTTTTGGAAGGGCCATCCTGCGTGACACTGCAGTGCCACTTCTAGATGGGCCCGGTGTTTGTGTCGGCCACTAGGGTCGCTTAGCTTAGTCATCCAGCGACCTCGGTGCAAATTTTAGGACTAAAAATAATATTGTGAGGTGTGAGGTATTCAGAATAGACTGAAAATGAGTGGAAATTATGTTTTTTGAGGTTAATAATACTTTGGGATCAAAATGACCCCCAAATTCTATGATTTAAGCTGTTTTTTAGGGTTTTTTGAAAAAAACACTCGAATCCAAAACACACCCGAATCCGACAAAAAAAATTTCGGTGAGGTTTTGCCAAAACGCGGTCGAACCCAAAACACAGCCGCGGAACCGAACCCAAAACCAAAACACAAAACCCGAAAAATTTCAAGTGCACATCTCTAATTAACACCCACATTTATTTTTTTCCTCCAATGTCCATAATAAAGATGTATTCCTGGTGAAAACAACATGAATTTAGCTTGGCGTGCTTTCTAATGCTCGGTTCACTATGTTCCCATCTTGGCGATAAATTATTTCTGAATTTAACAGCTTTTATCCCATCTGGATGGAAATCTGCTCTGTGCGTCTTATTGCAAAGATCAGAAAATTATGTTTTTCTTTTGTTGTCATTTCCAGACTTTAAGCTCAAATGATTCTCACCACTGCCCTGGAAAAAGGCTTCATTCTCAATTAGACCATACAGCTCCATCAGTGCGGGAAGATAAATGGTATGCAGCCATAGAATTTGATTATTATTGCCATTTATGACACATAAAACCTCATCAGAAATAACCAGTAAAATTAAATAGCACAAAAATGTTTATGGTTTTGTGTTAGCAATTATCATTTAAAGGCATTCCTTCCCACAATATGTGCAGCACGATGATCTGACAGAAGCTTATTCCTAACCGATTTTGCCCCTTAGGGATCAAAATTTGGGTTCACTGCTTAGTGGCTTCAGAATGGGAACGTGAGAGAGAGAGAGAGAGAGAGAGAGAGAGAGAGAGAGAGAGAGAGAGATCCAAAGAGAGAAGGCCCAAATGTTTATGATTGTGCCTTACCGTTGGTCGTCTTCCTCACACCCAAGAGCGTAGCTACCATAGGTGCAGGCAGTGCAGCTGCTATGGGGCCAAGAGCTGAGAGGGGCCCACCTTCCCTGTCACAGCTATATGTGTTATATACATTTTTCGCCACTGGGTGGTATGTAGGGGTTCTTTCAAACTTCTTCCTTGGGGCCTGCAATATATCTAGGTTAAAAAAAAAAAATGGGACTTAGCGACAATGTAAATGGGAAACCCCTTTGCTAAAGTACATGAGGGGGGGACAGACTTAGGAGAGTATGGCAGCTGGGGGGGGGGGGGGGGTGCGGCCGGGACAGAGCAGCAGGGATGGAGCCACCATGACAGTGCACGCAGGTAGGAATGGGGGTGTTGTTAGAGTGGGGGTAGAGATTTTATGTATATATACTGTACACAGAGCGAGATGGGCGAGGTGAGGGTGGGGATGCTATGGGAGCTATGGAAGCAGTACATAGTGAGGGAATAGAGCTAGAGGAAGATCGGGTGGGGTGGCAGAGTCGGGGGACAGGCTGACGTGACTCTGAAAATGATAGAGCATTTATGTATATATACACACATCACACATATCTATATACATACAGTACATACATACTGTATACTGTATGTACAAATATATATATATGTGTGTGTGTGTGTGTGTGTGTGTGTGTGTGTGTGTGTGTGTGTGTGTGTGTGTGTGTGTGTATATATATATATATATATATATATAATGCATGGGGTGGTTGGTGGCACTTGTTTTTACATCTGTCCGGGTGCATCATTGGTTCGTAAGAAACACCTTGTGCTGTATATGATGTGAAAATTGTTTTATACGATATTTCTATGCTGGATGTTATAAATAGACTTGAAAAAAGCTTTTTTTTGGGACCGCACTAGTCTGCAATAAATTATTAATGCCCTCTGAAAAACTGATGTACTGTATGACGCTAAGTTGCTTATGGATACAGCAACCTTGTGCATGTGGATGGATAATCGTTTTGCAAATATATGTTGCTATCAGTGGTGCTCCCGAGAGTCAGAGAGGTAACAACTAAGAAAAACCAACAATAGAAAGTTGGAAAGTAGACTCTTGTGTGGGAGCACTCTAATTCAGAGGAATAGGTGTATATTAATCACTTCTGATAAAACATAACTTTATTTGTTCAAAAAGGTGATTATAGGAGTGAATTGTACATGAATAGTATAGCTACGCGAAAATATAACACTATGTTAAGAATAATTCATGTGGTTTTCAGTACCACAATAAGAACCGGAAATACAAATCTTTGGGCTAGTGGATTTACTATAATCACAGTAACGCCTTTGTGTAATATATGACCATCATTTATTCTACAGCAATCCTATTCAGGATTATTTTGACGTAGAGAATTAAATCATAAGTCATACAGAACCGAATGCCAATTGGTATTATTGGGGATCACTCTAGATCGGGCAGAAAATTTTTTGCAGTATCAGGGTGTTCCAAGGTGGTCTCCCATCCGAGTACTGACCTGGCCCTCCACTGCTTGGCTTCCAAGATCAGACGAGATCGGGCATCTCCAGCGGGGTATGTCCGCAATTATTTAATCTGCCCATTCAGTCAATCCCAATACCCGTATCGCCCAAATTATATATCCAAAGCGATCTGGATCAATCGTGTGTTCAGTATCTATATTTATCTTATGCCCATGAAAAAGGAGTGAAATTATAGCAAAATCCAATTAATGATAATGGGACAATTATCATGTGCAATAATTATATGCAGGGATGTCCACTCTGCAATTTAGCAAAATTACGATAAGGACAATTATCATATGCAAAAAATCCTATGCAAGGGCGTCCACTTGCATAGCCAGGATAAAGTGGTGATATACAGTGAGGCAACAATTATAGCAATCCTGTTGCTGTCATAATTGTGGTGTACTGGTTTGTGTGTTCAACATCAGTAATGCAGTACATGTAGCCTCTAATAATTTATATCACACACACCGATCCAAATTCTCACTATATATAATGACAGCAACAGGATTGCTATAATTGTTGCCTCCCTGAAAGTACGTACATCCTGTAAATCAGCAATCTTTCGCTGAAACCATACAGTTAACGCTGATACTTGAACTCTCAAGGAAGCTACTTTCAAACCTTTATCCAATCCTGCTTGAAGGAAATCCAAAATCCTGGATACTTTAAAAGATCTTGGATTCAAACTTTTTTCAGTACACCAATGAATATAGGCTTGCTATATTCTATAATACACACGAGCTGAAGAAGGCTTTCTTGCTCTAAGCATAGTTTGGATTACTTGTTTTGAAAATCCTCTAGCTTCTAAGATAGAGGTTTCAACAGCCACACCGTCAAAGACGGACGATCCAGATGGCTGTGACAACAAGGACCCTGCATTAGCAGATCTGGACGTTGAGGGAGCAGTATCGGCGCTTCCACGGACATTCTCAGTAGATCTGTGTACCAATGCCTTCTTGGCCAAGCTGGAGCTATTAGAATTATTGCTCCCTTTGCTTGCTTTATTTTTCTCACTACTCTGGGTAACAGAGATATTGGAGGGAACAGATACGCCAGATGAAATTTCCATTCTACTGACAGTGCGTCTACAAGGACCGCACCGGGATCCTTTGTTCTCGATCCGTACCTCGGAACTTTGCTGTTTAGACGAGACGCCATGAGGTCTATCTCTGGTAGACCCCATCTGTTCATTATTGTCTGAAACACTTCTGGGTGTAATGCCCATTTGGTTTCCTGAATGGTTTGTCGACTGAGAAAATTCGCATACCAGACACTGCTGACAATGCTGGAAGATGAAGTTCTGCCCAACTTAGAATGGGAGTTACTTCCACCATCAATCTTTTGCTGTGAGTTCCTCCTTGATGATTGAGGTACGCTACTGCTGTCGCATTGTCTGAGCGAATCTGGACCGGTATTCCTTGCAGACTGTCCTTTGCCTGAACCAGAGCCATATAAATGGTTCTTATTTCCAACAGATTTATTGTCAGGCGACTTTCCCTTATGGTCCATTTTCCCTGTAACCAAAGGCTTCTGAGTACCGCCCCCCAGCCTCACAGACTAGCATCTGTTGTCAGGACTTGCCATTCTTTTATCCAAAAGGGTCTCCCCTTGTTTAAATTGTCTGTCTGTAGCCACCACGCTAGAGACCTTTTTACGTTTACTGGAAACTTTATCATCTGCTTTTTTATCATCTGATGATTTCCGTTCCATTTGGTCAGAATAAGGTGCTGCAATGGTCTGGAGTGGAATTGAGCATATTCCACCATGTCAAAGGTTGATACCATCAGACCCAACAGTCGCATTGCTGCATGGACTGACATTGTCTGGGCTTGCAACGCTTCCTGAGCCATTGTCAGACTTGGTTTTGTCTGTGTCCCCGGAGGGGGCGCTAGTGGGTCAGTGGAGGTGGATGGGAGAAAACGAGGAGGCTGGATTATGTTTCTGCGCATGAGCGCAATGATATTTATTAAACAGATGGTTCACAAAACGGCAGCAGAAAATAACAGTAGAAAATGCAAATGTCAATTGTACAGCGTGGCAGCTGAAAGTCTATGGTAACAGAATGAATGGTGACTGATGAAATGATAACCGGTAGTGATGATAACAGATGAGTGATAACTTGGCAGAGAATATTCTGGTATGGGAACCAGAGCAGATTAAAACATGGAACCAGCAGAGATGGTGTTGTATGGCAAACCTGGTAGCAGAGGCAGGAGTCTGACTATGTCCACAGTGCAGGTGATGAGGCACTGGCAGCAAGCAAGCTGTATCACAGGTGGAGAGATGGAACACACCTGGAGTCAGTCTCTACTGCTAGGCTGAAGCACACAGAGATGGTGGTGAGTGTGAAGCCTGTAGATGGAAGCAGGTATTGCTGGGGCTTGTAGTTCCACGGAGCTGCGAGAAGTAGCCAGGAGTACAGAGTCTCAGGTAGATAGCCAGGAACACGGAACAGCAGGTAGGTATCCAGGTACACGGAGGAATCAGGAACCAGATCCTTACACATGAGTCGCAGGAGTGACACAAAGTTCAGGATGCCTGCAGACTGATCCTGCAGCTTCATATATACCCCTTGTTACACAGTCATTGGTGGAGTGAGGAAAAGTGGGTGCGGCCAAGCACCGGATTGGCCGCCGTATGCTGACTGCTGGAGGCTGTCATGGCGGCGCCCATGCCGCGGCCCAACGGGAACGCGGCGTGCTACACGCCCGCTGTCACAGGAGCGCTCCCAGGCCCAGGATGGCGTCTGATGGCAGAGACGCGGATGACAGATGAACGCAGGGACCCAGGACGGAGTCCGCAGCGGCGGACAGATGTCACCGTGGTGAGTCGATTCCTGACAGTACCCCCCCCTTTAAGGGTGGGCACCGAACACCCACGTGGCTTGGAAGGATGAGTGTTATGGAAGACACGGACCAACCTTGGAGCATGGACATCCAACGAATTTACCCAACTTCTCTCCTCTGGGCCATAACCGGACCAATCGACAAGGTATTGAAGACGTCCATACCGGCAACGGGAATCCAGAATCTTGCCAATCTCGAACTCCACGCCCCGCTGAGTTCGAACTTTGGGACCAACTGGAAGAGCTCTTTGGAAACGATTCAGGACTAAAGGTCTGAGGAGAGAAACATGAAAAGCATTAGGTATTCGCAGAGAAGGTGGTAACTTCAGCTTGTAGGCCACAGGGTTGATGACTCTTTCGACAGGAAAGGGACCAATGAAACGTGGTGCAAATTTCATAGACGGGACCCTAAGACGGAGGTTCCGGGTAGACAGCCAAACCTTGTCCCCAGGTTTCAGGCTAGGAACTGCACGTCTTTTGCGATCAGCAAAGTATTTATACCGGCTGGAGGCCTTTTTGAGAGAAGTGTGAATCTTCCTCCAGATTGAAGAAAACTGACTCAGGGCAGTAGTAGCAGCAGGAACATCCATGTGAGGGAGTTCTTGGAAATCTGGAACACGAGGATGTTGCCCATACACTGCAAAGAATGGAGTTGTCTCAGTAGCAGTGTGGTAGCGGAAGTTGTGGGCAAACTCGGCCCATGGGAGCAGATCAAACCAGTCATCCTGAGAAGATGAAACATACAACCTTAAAAATGTCTCTAGTTCTTGATTTACCCTCTCTGTCTGCCCATACGTCTGAGGATGGTAAGATGACGAGAACTTCAGTTTAACCTGCATGGCAAAACAGAGAGCCCTCCAAAACCTCGCTACAAACTGTACACCTCGGTCGGATATTATTTCTGAGGGTAGACCATGTAAGCGGAAAATCTCCCGTAGGAAGATTTGGGCGAGTTTTGGGGCAGAAGGGAGACCCTGGAGAGGAACAAAATGGGCCATCTTGGTAAATCTGTCCACTACAACCCAGATGGTATTGTATCCTTGAGAAGGAGGAAGGTCGGAGATAAAGTCCATGGACAGGTGTGACCAAGGGCGACTAGGAACAGACAATGGTTGTAACTGACCTGCTGGAGACTGACGAGGAGTCTTGTGCTGCACACACTTAGGACAGGATGCCACGAAATCCTTGATGTCAGCTTTCATCTTTGGCCACCAGTATGTCTCAGAGAGGAACTTGAAGGTTTTCAGAACACCGGGATGACCAGTGAACTTGGATTGATGGGCCCAAGACAGCAACTTGGGACGGAGTTCTGGGGAAACAAAAGTCTTACCAGGAGGAGGAGCTGGGGAGACTTGAGATGCAGCAAATACCACTGGACTCAGGATGGAATGTGGAACTGAGTCAGGCGTTTCCTCTTCGGATTCCATAGATCGGGATAAGGCGTCAGCTTTAACATTCTGCGAACCTGGGCGGAAATGAAGCTTAAAGTTAAAACGTGAGAAAAACATAGCCCACCTGGACTGGCGAGGATTAAGGCACTGGGCTGCCTTTAAATATAGCAGATTTTTATGATCCGTGTAGATGTTGAACGGATGTTTGGCCCCTTCCAGGAGATACCTCCATTCCTCGAGGGCCAGCTTAATCGCCAGTAGTTCTTGATCTCCAACGGAATAGTTAGCTTCTGCAGGGAGGAATTTACGAGAATAAAATCCACAGGGGTGGATTTTCCCATCAGTTCCCTTCTGGGAGAGAACAGCTCCAACTCCAACTGTAGAGGCATCCACCTCCAACTCGAACGGTCTGTTTACATCTGGCTGGGACAGAACTGGAGCAGACATAAAGGCCAGCTTGATTTTCTGGAAGGCCGCTAAAGCCTCTTCTGACCAGTTGGAATGGTCTGCCCCTTTCCGAGTTAAGTTGGTAATAGGAGCGATGAGAGTGGAGAATCCCCGAATAAATTTCCTATAGTAGTTGGCAAATCCCAGGAACCGCTGAATAGACTTGAGAGAATTTGGAATGGACCAATTGGCAATGGCTTCCAACTTTGTCGGGTCCATCTGGAGATCCGATCCGGAAATTATATATCCCAGGAAGGGTATAGAGGAAACTTCAAAGGTACACTTGGATAATTTACCGTAGAGCCGGTTCTCACGAAGACGTCGGAGGACTTCACGGACTTGTAGACGATGAGAGGGAAGATCTTGGGAGAAGATGAGGATATCATCCAGATAAACAACGAGGTATTTATACAGAACGTCACGGAAGATTTCGTTCACAAAGTGTTGGAACACTGCTGGGGCATTACTCAACCCGAATGGCATTACCAGGTACTCGGAATGACCATCTCGAGTGTTAAAAGCTGTCTTCCATTCGTCACCACTCCGGATTCTGATGAGGTTGTAGGCACCGCGGAGATCTAGCTTGGTGAAGATGCGGGCTCCTTTAACTCTGTCAAATAATTCGGTAATGAGTGGTAATGGATAACTATTTTTAATGGTAATGTCATTAAGACCCCGGTAGTCAATGCATGGACGCAGTCCTCCATCCTTCTTTTTAACAAAGAAGAAGCCTGCACCAGCGGGTGATGATGAAGGACGAATGAATCCCTTCTGTAAATTCTCCCTGATGTAGTCGCTCATCGCTTCAGTTTCGGGAACAGATAACGGGTAGGTACGCCCCCTAGGTGGCTTCTTGCCAGGAAGGAGATCGATGGGACAATCCCATTCTCTATGGGGCGGCAGGACATCCGCGGCTTTTTCACTGAAGACATCAGAGAAATCTTGATAAGCCGCAGGAAGACTTGACTGGGTTTTTACTTCAGTAGACTTGATTGGACAAACTTGGGCTAAACAGGACTGATGGCAATGTGAACCCCATGAAGTAAGTTGTAACGTTGACCAGTCAAACTGTGGATTGTGTAGCTGGAGCCAGGGCATGCCCAAAACGATCTCCTGGGTGGCTTGAGGAATAACTAAGAACTTTATTAATTCTGAGTGTAGGAACCCAACTCCCAAAACCACTGGTGCAGTTTGGTGAGAAATATTCCCCTTGGAGATTCGGCTACCATCCACGGCGGTAATGTAGACTGGGTAAGAAAGTTCACATACAGGCAAGCAAAATTTATTTACCGCAGCTTGGGTGATGAAATTTCCTGCGGCTCCACAGTCCACTAATGCTGATGCAGACTGAAGCCCAACTGAAGTCTCTAAAGTCACAGGAAGGATAAGGTCTTGATTAGAAGGAGCTTGTCTAGAAGATCCCAACTTGACTCCTCCTTTACAAGTCAGGATCTGGCGTTTCCCGAACGCACTGTGCAGGAATTAATCTGGTGACCTGCAGCCGCACAATAAAGACATAGTCTCTCACGAAGTCTTCTTGACCGCTCCTCAGGAGTTAGGCGGGACCTATTTATTTGCATAGGCTCATCAGAAGGTGGAGACTGGAACTGTACGGAAGGTATCATCCTTGATCTGCGTGGCTCACTCCGAGCACGTTCATTGTTGCGTTCGCGGATGCGAGAGTCCAACTTGATGCACAAGGAAATTAAATCGGACAATTGTACAGGAAGATCGCGGGTTGCCAGTTCGTCCTTGATCCGATCAGAGAGTCCATGCCAGAAAGCTGCTACCAGGGCTTGATTGTTCCACTGAATCTCTGCGGCCAACGTCTGGAACTGGATGACATATTGTCCCATACTACGGGTACCTTGACGAAGTTGGATTAGGTCGGCAGAAGCTGATGTTGCACGACCAGGCTCGTCAAAGATCCGTCTGAAGGTTGACACGAATTCTGCATAGTTGTTAATCAGAGGGTCGGCACGTTCCCACAGAGGAGACACCCAACTCAAAGCAGATCCAGAAAGTAGAGAGATGATGTAGGCAACCTTGGATCTTGACGTGGGGAAATTATGTGACAATTCAAACTGGATTTCACATTGGTTGAGAAACCCGCGACATAACTTTGGGCTGCCATCATACTTGCTTGGCACGGGCAGGTGCAGACGTGACACTGGAGCTGATGCAGCCGGCATAGAAGGACTCACAGTACTGGCAGGTGCTGGAGTAACAGGAACTGTAGGAGTGTGTACACTAGGCAGGGATTGCTGTAGTGTATCTATCCGGGAGGACATCCCTTGCAGGAACTGGAACATCTGCTGCTGCGCAGCCTCTTGACCATCCAAACGGGAGACCAGATTTTGCAAGGCCTCTGACCCCACACTCCGTCCACCATCCGAGTCCATCGATCCTGAACTTACTGTCAGACTTGGTTTTGTCTGTGTCCCCGGAGGGGGCGCTAGTGGGTCAGTGGAGGTGGATGGGAGAAAACGAGGAGGCTGGATTATGTTTCTGCGCATGAGCGCAATGATATTTATTAAACAGATGGTTCACAAAACGGCAGCAGAAAATAACAGTAGAAAATGCAAATGTCAATTGTACAGCGTGGCAGCTGAAAGTCTATGGTAACAGAATGAATGGTGACTGATGAAATGATAACCGGTAGTGATGATAACAGATGAGTGATAACTTGGCAGAGAATATTCTGGTATGGGAACCAGAGCAGATTAAAACATGGAACCAGCAGAGATGGTGTTGTATGGCAAACCTGGTAGCAGAGGCAGGAGTCTGACTATGTCCACAGTGCAGGTGATGAGGCACTGGCAGCAAGCAAGCTGTATCACAGGTGGAGAGATGGAACACACCTGGAGTCAGTCTCTACTGCTAGGCTGAAGCACACAGAGATGGTGGTGAGTGTGAAGCCTGTAGATGGAAGCAGGTATTGCTGGGGCTTGTAGTTCCACGGAGCTGCGAGAAGTAACCAGGAGTACAGAGTCTCAGGTAGATAGCCAGGAACACGGAACAGCAGGTAGGTATCCAGGTACACGGAGGAATCAGGAACCAGATCCTTACACATGAGTCGCAGGAGTGACACAAAGTTCAGGATGCCTGCAGACTGATCCTGCAGCTTCATATATACCCCTTGTTACACAGTCATTGGTGGAGTGAGGAAAAGTGGGTGCGGCCAAGCACCGGATTGGCCGCCGTATGCTGACTGCTGGAGGCTGTCATGGCGGCGCCCATGCCGCGGCCCAACGGGAACGCGGCGTGCTACACGCCCGCTGTCACAGGAGCGCTCCCAGGCCCAGGATGGCGTCTGATGGCAGAGACGCGGATGACAGATGAACGCAGGGACCCAGGACGGAGTCCGCAGCGGCGGACAGATGTCACCGTGGTGAGTCGATTCCTGACAGCCATGACCTGCACCTTGACTATCTTTTTCTCTGGTAAGAAAACTTACTGTAGGTCTGAATCCAATATGGCCCCCAAATGAACCATCCGCTGTGACGGATTCAGAGATGACTTTTCCCAATTTATGAGCCACCCGTGTCTCTGTAAACAAACTATTGTCTGTTGAAGATGGCTCAAAAGTAACTCCTGCGAATGTGCTAGGATTAATAGGTCATCGAGGTATGGGAATATTCTTATCCCCTGCTTGCGAAGACAAGCTGCCATAACCACCATAATTTTGGTAAACACCCTGGGTGCTGTTGCTAGACCGAAGGGCAATGCTTGGAACTGAAAATGTTCCTGAAGGATGACGAACCTGAGGTAGCACTGATGAGACAGTGCTATAGGCACATGTAGGTAAGCATCCTGTACATCCAGAGATACCATGTAATCTCCTGGTTCCATAGCCAACATTATGGAGCGTAATGTCTCCATGTGGAACCTAGGGATCCAAATGTATTTGTTTAACATTTTCAAATTGAGAATTGGTCGAAATTACCCATTTGGCTTCTGGATCAGAAATAGATTGGAGTAAAACCCCTGTCCCCTTTGTGATGGAGTTACTGGGACAATCACACCTGACTGCAGTAATCTTTGGACTGCTTCTTGCAGGGCATAGGCCTTCGACTCTATACGAGACGGGCTGGTGCAAAAAAATCTTGGAGGAGGCTGCCGCCTGAATGGGAACCCATACCCCTGAGATACCACCTTCTGCACCCAAGCATCTGTCGTCGACTGTTGCCATATGTGTGCAAAGTGAAGGAGTCGGCCCCCAACCCTGGAATCCTCCAGGCGGAGGCCTGTCTCTTCAGGCTGATGGTTTCTGTTCAGGCTTGGAAGCTGGCTTTTTGCTAGCCCACTGCTTCCTACCCCTGGGTTTGAACTGGGGTTGCTTAGACTCCTCCTTAGCATTTGTTTTGCCTTGTCATCGAAATGGCTGAAACTTTGAACCCCTAGACTTGGGGTTATAACTAGTCGGAAAGCTGACCTTCTTTGACTAAGCTTCCGATTCTAGAATGTCTGACAATCGTTTCCCAAACAATATGTTACCAATGAAAGGTAATGCTTCCAATTCCTTCTTGGATTCTGCATCCGCTTTCCAAGTGCGCAGCCAAATTGCTCTACGAGCCGCTACCATCAAGGCTGATGCTCTAGAAGCGATTGTACCCATGTCAATTGCCGCTTCTTCCAAGAATTGGGCAGATTGTCTTAAACGGCTTAAATGATACTCTTGCTCCCTATTAGGAGGAGAGAGATCATTATCTAGCTCCTCTATCCATTTGCCCATTGCCTTTGCTATCCAGGCCGAAGCCATAGAGGTCTTACCACTGCTCCTGCGAGAGAAAAAATATTTTTCAAGAAGCTATCTACCCTTCTGTCTGTGACATCATTTAGTGAGGTAGATGACAGTGGTAAAGCAGATTTATGCACAAGTCGCAGTACATGTGCATCTACTTTTGGAGGAAGTTCTCTTTTCGAACAATCCGCAGCTGGAAATGGATAATAAGAATTCCATCTTTTCAGAAATCTTATACTTTTTACTGGGCGTCGCCCAAGATTCTTCCGTCATTTCCGTCAGCTCATCTGACGCTGGGAATTCAGCTTTAACTGTCTTTGTTCGTTTAAACACAGGTGCTTTAGACTTTGACACTGTTTTGGCTGGCTCTTCCAAAGAGAGAACAGCCTTCACAGCATCAATAAGTTCAGCTATATCCTCTGAACTAAAACTCTGCGACTAATCATCATACAGAGTATTTGAATATACTGTATCATCATCTGTTGTATTATCCTGTGTAGTCTGCCACATAGACGCATCTGTCTTAGTCTTACCTGTCCCTTGGTTACTTGTAGAGGCTACTGAAACCAAGCCGTAGGAAGGGAGCTGCATGTATGGGTTAATAGTGTAACCTAACCCCTGGGGTGGTGCTGCCAGAGTCAACCTCTCCGCTATTGAAGACAAAGTCTTTGTGAACATACTCCATGGTGGCTCTATTGGCTGTTGAACCAAATCCTGTTTTTTACTTTGCTGAAAAGCAAAACAGTTCGCACATAACCCCTCATGTGTGACCAACTGGTTAATTAACCCTGTTTTACAACATAAACATGTTAGGGATGTAGGAGTGCCTGATAAATTCTCCTCGTCACTTTTGCCGCTCACAGACATGGTAATACAGGTTGAGTATCCCTTATCCAAAATGCTTGGGACCAGAGGAATTTTGGATATCGGATTTTTCCGTATTTCGGAATAATTGCATACCATAATGAGATATCATGGCGATGGGACCCAAGTCTAAGCACAGAATGCATTTATGTTTCATATACACCTTATACACACACACACACACAGCCTGAAGGTAATTTTAGCCAATATTTTTAATAACTTTATGCATTAAACAAAGTGTGTGTACAGTGAAGTCACCAAATTCATTTATGTTTCATATACACCTTATACACACAGCCTGAAGGTCATTTAATAGAATATTTTTAATAACTTTGTGTATTAAACAAAGTTTGTGTACATTAACGATCGGAAAACAAAGGTTTCACTATCTCACTCTCACTCAAAAAAGTCCGTATTTCGGAATATTCCGTATTTCGGAATATTTGGATATGGGATACTCAACCTGTATTCTGTTAATGACTACACAATTTGTGACTGAAAATCACCTATATATGGATATATAGAAGTGAGATCAATCTGACCACAACCGTGCACCTGAATTGAGGGTCAGAACTAGAGATGAGCGCCTGAAATTTTTCGGGTTTTGTGTTTTGGTTTTGGGTTCGGTTCCGCGGCCGTGTTTTGGGTTCGAACGCGTTTTGGCAAAACCTCACCGAATTTTTTTTGTCGGATTCGGGTGTGTTTTGGATTCGGGTGTTTTTTTCCAAAAACACTAAAAAACAGCTTAAATCATAGAATTTGGGGGTCATTTTGATCCCAAAGTATTATTAACCTCAAAAACCATAATTTACACTCATTTTCAGTCTATTCTGAATACCTCACAATATTATTTTTAGTCCTAAAATTTGCACCGAGGTCGCTGTGTGAGTAAGATAAGCGACCCTAGTGGCCGACACAAACACCGGGCCCATCTAGGAGTGGCACTGCAGTGTCACGCAGGATGTCCCATCCAAAAAACCCTCCCCAAACAGCACATGACGCAAAGAAAAAAAGAGGCGCAATGAGGTAGCTGTGTGAGTAAGATTAGCGACCCTAGTGGCCGACACAAACACCGGGCCCATCTAGGAGTGGCACTGCAGTGTCACGCAGGATGGCCCTTCCAAAAAACCCTCCCCAAACAGCACATGACGCAAAGAAAAAAAGAGGCGCAATGAGGTAGCTGACTGTGTGAGTAAGATTAGCGACCCTAGTGGCCGTCACAAACACCGGGCCCATCTAGGAGTGGCACTGCAGTGTCACGCAGGATGTCCCTTCCAAAAAAACCCTCCCCAATCAGCACATGATGCAAAGAAAAAGAAAAGAAAAAAGAGGTGCAAGATGGAATTGTCCTTGGGCCCTCCCACCCACCCTTATGTTGTATAAACAAAACAGGACATGCACACTTTAACCAACCCATCATTTCAGTGACAGGGTCTGCCACACGACTGTGACTGATATGACGGGTTGGTTTGGACCCCCCCCAAAAAAGAAGCAATTAATCTCTCCTTGCACAAACTGGCTCTACAGAGGCAAGATGTCCACCTCATCTTCACCCTCCGATATATCACCGTGTACATCCCCCTCCTCACAGATTATCAATTCGTCCCCACTGGAATCCACCATCTCAGCTCCCTGTGTACTTTGTGGAGGCAATTGCTGCTGGTCAATGTCTCCGCGGAGGAATTGATTATAATTCATTTTAATGAACATCATCTTCTCCACATTTTCTGGATGTAACCTCGTACGCCGATTGCTGACAAGGTGAGCGGCGGCACTAAACACTCTTTCGGAGTACACACTTGTGGGAGGGCAACTTAGGTAGAATAAAGCCAGTTTGTGCAAGGGCCTCCAAATTGCCTCTTTTTCCTGCCAGTATAAGTACGGACTGTGTGACGTGCCTACTTGGATGCGGTCACTCATATAATCCTCCACCATTCTATCAATGTTGAGAGAATCATATGCAGTGACAGTAGACGACATGTCCGTAATCGTTGTCAGGTCCTTCAGTCCGGACCAGATGTCAGCATCAGCAGTCGCTCCAGACTGCCCTGCATCACCGCCAGCGGGTGGGCTCGGAATTCTGAGCCTTTTCCTCGCACCCCCAGTTGCGGGAGAATGTGAAGGAGGAGATGTTGACAGGTCGCGTTCCGCTTGACTTGACAATTTTGTCACCAGCAGGTCTTTCAACCCCAGCAGACCTGTGTCTGCCGGAAAGAGAGATCCAAGGTAGGCTTTAAATCTAGGATCGAGCACGGTGGCCAAAATGTAGTGCTCTGATTTCAACAGATTGACCACCCGTGAATCCTTGTTAAGCGAATTAAGGGCTGCATCCACAAGTCCCACATGCCTAGCGGAATCGCTCCCTTTTAGCTCCTTCTTCAATGCCTCCAGCTTCTTCTGCAAAAGCCTGATGAGGGGAATGACCTGACTCAGGCTGGCAGTGTCTGAACTGACTTCACGTGTGGCAAGTTCAAAGGGCATCAGAACCTTGCACAACGTTGAAATCATTCTCCACTGCACTTGAGACAGGTGCATTCCATCTCCTATATCGTGCTCAATTGTATAGGCTTGAATGGCCTTTTGCTGCTCCTCCAACCTCTGAAGCATATAGAGGGTTGAATTCCACCTCGTTACCACTTCTTGCTTCAGATGATGGCAGGGCAGGTTCAGTAGTTTTTGGTGGTGCTCCAGTCTTCTGTACGTGGTGCCTGTACGCCGAAAGTGTCCCGCAATTTTTCTGGCCACCGACAGCATCTCTTGCACGCCCCTGTCGTTTTTTAAAAAATTCTGCACCACCAAATTCAAGGTATGTGCAAAACATGGGACGTGCTGGAATTTGCCCATATTTAATGCACACACAATATTGCTGGCGTTGTCCGATGCCACAAATCCACAGGAGAGTCCAATTGGGGTAAGCCATTCCGCGATGATCTTCCTCAGTTGCCGTAAGAGGTTTTCAGCTGTGTGCGTATTCTGGAAAGCGGTGATACAAAGCGTAGCCTGCCTAGGAAAGAGTTGGCGTTTGCGAGATGCTGCTACTGGTGCCGCCGCTGCTGTTCTTGCGGCGGGAGTCCATACATCTACCCAGTGGGCTGTCACAGTCATATAGTCCTGACCCTGCCCTGCTCCACATGTCCGTGGTTAAGTGGACATTGGGTACAACTGCATTTTTTAGGAGACTGGTGAGTCTTTTTCTGACGTCCGTGTACATTCTCGGTATCGCCTGCCTAGAGAAGTGGAACCTAGATGGTATTTGGTAACGGGGGCACACTGCCTCAATAAATTGTCTAGTTCCCTGTGAACTAACGGCGGATACCGGACGCACGTCTAACACCAACATAGTTGTCAAGGACTCAGTTATCCGCTTTGCAGTAGGATGACTGCTGTGATATTTCATCTTCCTCGCAAAGGACTGTTGAACAGTCAATTGCTTACTGGAAGTAGTACAAGTGGGCTTACGACTTCCCCTCTGGGATGACCATCGACTCCCAGCGGCAACAACAGCAGCGCCAGCAGCAGTAGGCGTTACACGCAAGGATGCATCGGAGGAATCCCAGGCAGGAGAGGACTCGTCAGACTTGCCAGTGACATGGCCTGCAGGACTATTGGCATTCCTGGGGAAGGAGGAAATTGACACTGAGGGAGTTGGTGGGGTGGTTTGCGTGAGCTTGGTTACAAGAGGAAGGGATTTACTGGTCAGTGGACTGCTTCCGCTGTCACCCAAAGTTTTTGAACTTGTCACTGACTTATTATGAATGCGCTGCAGGTGACGTATAAGGGAGGATGTTCCGAGGTGGTTAACGTCCTTACCCCTACTTATTACAGCTTGACAAAGGGAACACACGGCTTGACACCTGTTGTCCGCATTTCTGGTGAAATACCTCCACACCGAAGAGCTGATTTTTTTGGTATTTTCACCTGGCATGTCAACGGCCATATTCCTCCCACGGACAACAGGTGTCTCCCCGGGTGCCTGACTTAAACAAACCACCTCACCATCAGAATCCTCCTGGTCAATTTCCTCCCCAGCGCCAGCAACACCCATATCCTCCTCATCCTGGTGTACTTCAACACTGACATCTTCAATCTGACTATCAGGAACTGGACTGCGGGTGCTCCTTCCAGCACTTGCAGGGGGCGTGCAAATGGTGGAAGGCGCATGCTCTTCACGTCCAGTGTTGGGAAGGTCAGGCATCGCAACCGACACAATTGGACTCTCCTTGTGGATTTGGGATTTCAAAGAACGCACAGTTCTTTGCGGTGCTTTTGCCAGCTTGAGTCTTTTCAGTTTTCTAGCGAGAGGCTGAGTGCTTCCATCCTCATGTGAAGCTGAACCACTAGCCATGAACATAGGCCAGGGCCTCAGCCGTTCCTTGCCACTCCGTGTGGTAAATGGCATATTGGCAAGTTTACGCTTCTCCTCCGACAATTTTATTTTAGGTTTTGGAGTCCTTTTTTTACGGATATTTGGTGTTTTGGTTTTGACATGCTCTGTACTATGCCATTGGGCATCGGCCTTGGCAGACGACGTTGCTGGCATTTCATCGTCTCGGCCATGACTAGTGGCAGCAGCTTCAGCACGAGGTGGAAGTGGATCTTGATCTTTCCCTAATTTTGGAACCTCAACTTTTTTGTTCTCCATATTTTAATAGGCACAACTAAAAGGCACCTCAGGTAAACAATGGAGATGGATGGATTGGATACTAGTATACAATTATGGACGGGCTGCCGAGTGCCGACACAGAGGTAGCCACAGCCGTGAACTACCGCACTGTACTGTGTCTGCTGCTAATATATAGACTGGTTGATAAAGAGATAGTATACTCGTAACTAGTATGTATGTATAAAGAAAGAAAAAAAAACCACGGTTAGGTGGTATATACAATTATGGACGGGCTGCCGAGTGCCGACACAGAGGTAGCCACAGCCGTGAACTACCGCACTGTACTGTGTCTGCTGCTAATATATAGACTGGTTGATAAAGAGATAGTATACTCGTAACTAGTATGTATGTATAAAGAAAGAAAAAAAAACCACGGTTAGGTGGTATATACAATTATGGACGGGCTGCCGAGTGCCGACACAGAGGTAGCCACAGCCGTGAACTACCGCACTGTACTGTGTCTGCTGCTAATATATAGACTGGTTGATAAAGAGATAGTATACTCGTAACTAGTATGTATGTATAAAGAAAGAAAAAAAAACCACGGTTAGGTGGTATATACAATTATGGACGGGCTGCCGAGTGCCGACACAGAGGTAGCCACAGCCGTGAACTACCGCACTGTACTGTGTCTGCTGCTAATATAGACTGGTTGATAAAGAGATAGTATACTACTAATATTATATACTGGTGGTCAGGTCACTGGTCACTAGTCACACTGGCAGTGGCACTCCTGCAGCAAAAGTGTGCACTGTTTAATTTTAATATAATATTATGTACTCCTGGCTCCTGCTATAACCTATAACTGGCACTGCAGTAGTGCTCCCCAGTCTCCCCCACAATTATAAGCTGTGTGAGCTGAGCAGTCAGACAGATATATAATATATATAGATGATGCAGCACACTGGCCTGAGCCTGAGCAGTGCACACAGATATGGTATGTGACTGAGTCACTGTGTGCTGTGTATCGCTTTTTTCAGGCAGAGAACGGATTATAAATAAAAGTGGTGGTCACTGGTCACTATCAGCAAAACTCTGCACTGTACACTACTGAGTACTCCTAATGCTCCCCAAAATTAGTAAATCAAGTGTCTAAACGGAGAGGACGCCAGCCACGTCCTCTCCCTATCAATCTCAATGCACGTGTGAAAATGGCGGCGACGCGCGGCTCCTTATATAGAATCCGAGTCTCGCGATAGAATCCGAGCCTCGCGAGAATCCGACAGCGTCATGATGACGTTCGGGCGCGCTCGGGTTAACCGAGCAAGGCGGGAAGATCCGAGTCGCTCGGACCCGTGAAAAAAAACATGAAGTTCTGGCGGGTTCGGATTCAGAGAAACCGAACCCGCTCATCTCTAGTCAGAACAGGACTGACGACATAAAAAAAGTCAGCACACATACTAGCAGTCAGTCACATGTTAAGGCATTAAACATTGTCATATGAGAATACAACCCCCATAACAACTTACAAGTAAGTAGGAAAATTGTACTTCTGTTTTAACTGTTTTTTTTCAAACATAACATGCAGAAACAACAGTAATATACAGGTCTCATATGCAATATGTACTAAAATTAACAGTTCATACTAACAAGTAGAGAGAATTTTTAGTACTGTATACCCTTCCTCCATAGAGCGGGATACAGGGAGACTCACCACACTGCCATATCCAAGCAAATACGCTCGTAAGACGCTGAGTGGATTCAGACGCTACTGATGTACACTACCGCTCCTGATAACTGATGAAAGACACAGTCACTCACTGACGGACACGGACGCTCAGTGACTTCCACGTGTATGCAGACGCTAAGGCCTGCGACTCGGTCTAGGCGGGATCTCTAGTGTACACAACCGCAGCGTCTAAGCTGCGACCGAGTACCCTCGTGGTAGCATCTGAGACGGAAGCGAGGTCATTCAGTTCATGGACGGGAGACGCGCGGAAACTGGTCATGAACTTGGGGGAGAGGCGGCCAGGAGAGCGTCTGAATCCCCCCGTTGACTTAAACCCTAAGGATCGCGGCCTCTACCTAGTCCTGGCGCCTATGATCCCTAGAGCATAGCGCTGTCGCACCAGAGTGTTCGGCGCATCAACACACTGTTTGTAGTCTCCACCAAAAGCAGTGTAGCTGTGTCCAGACCCCTCTAGTAAGAGGAAATCCATAGAAGCCCCATGCTCCGGCCACAGCCTGGTTACGTCTGCTGGACCTGCTAGAACATCCGACACAGATGCCCGTCAAGACAGCACTGTACAGCGAAGGTAAGCGTTGTTGCGACCCGGTGGGGAGTTGTTGGAGCGACTCTTTCTAGTATGCGTTTAAGACGCTGTTAAGAAAAGTCGCTCAGAAAACATAGTAAGACTATAAAAATAAAATAATAAAAGCTTCAGCATCCCTGTGACCATTGTCCGGCTCCTGCTGCACCAAACAAAAAACTGATTTGACTGAGTCAGTGGGCGGGACTATATGGTGAAGCCCCGATGCATCCTGGGCGGCCAGAAAGCTCGTGACCGTTTGGTGCCATTACCGCTGTCGCTCCGGCATATCCCTACGTTATCCTGTGGATAACCTGTGGGCCCAGCTAGAGAAATAAGGCTCTACTATGGTTCACAAAATGAACTAGGGCACTATTATTGGGCATAAAATTAACAACTGCTGCAGAGAAGTGTCTCTCTAGAAGCATTGGGACGGGGGCCCCTTCAAAATGTTGCTATGGGGCCCACAAAGTTCTGGCTACGCCCCTGCTCACACCCCAAAAAGCAAATACTTGATCTGAGAGATAGTGTGACAGCGCAACTAACAACTGTGTTGCCACGATAAGCTGTGACACAATTCTTAAGAGCATGTTTAATAAATAGATCCCTCATTTTTTTTTACTTGTGTGAGCCCTCTGCAACTTGTACTATAGGCATTGTTTTCTCATTGCGGTTTCTTTGCTTTTCATCAAGCAAGCACTTTAAATCACCCAGCAAGAGCTGCTTGTTCCGGTTACCCTTGGATACAGATTTGGCTCAGCCTAAGAGAACTGTATCCAAAAATTAGCTCTGTGGCTTTGAGTGATATCCAAGTGTGTCACTCAAAACTGAAGAGAACACAATTACAGCCAGAAAGTTGCACGAGGGCACATAGGGTACAAGACAATAAATGTAAGGCATCAAGGTGAACGTTCATGCTCCAATCAACTGAAAGGCTGCCTTGTATAAATCAGCTGCAGTGTTAGTAAGAATTACACATGTTTGTGTATAAGATACCATACAGTGCCTGGACAGAATAATGTATGTCAGTGGTTCTCAAACTTAGTGCTGTTGCACCCTGGGGTGCCGCGAGGCTCTTACAGGGGTGCCCTGAGTTGGTGGTCCAGGACCAATTCAAATTATTTATGGTCAATGTAATAGGCAAAAACAGTGCTTGTGGTTTCCAGTCATAAAATATGTGGGTAAACAGAAGAAAATCATGTCCCCCACCACATAACTGACCTTAGGATGACATATAAACATAATTTACTTAATTTAATATTTTTCTCTAAATTTCTCAAGAAACTTTTGGCCTAGGGGGTGCCGTTGAAAAATTCTTGATTCTCTAGGGTGCCGTGATTCAAAAAGTTTAAGAACCACTGATGTATTTACATTTGCTGTGCAGCAGAGTGCAGATGTAATAGCCTACTATCTGCGGAACTTGCATGATTCTGGCAAGATAGTCACTAGATATAAAGCAGCAGTTAGTCCCTTTAAATCTCACTGGATTCCCACCGATTCCGCAGATTGCAGGCGACTGCATTTGGCCCAAAGCTGATTGACTGCAGTGCATTTCCATACAGTCAGGAACAGGGCTATCTTAACAGCAGTGTAGGCTCTTGGGCACAGCAATGCACTGGGCCCCCTGCCCATCCTCCAGCAGTAGGGGTGGGGGGTGTTATCAGCGGCAGCTTTGATGTCCCGCGGGCGGTAAGGGGTGTTCTATCTTCCAATCAGCATGTAGGACCTGGAGCAGTATTTTCTGCTAATTACTCCTTTACTGCACAGATGGGGCTAAACTGTAGAAGGGGGCATTGGGCTGGATGAAGAAGCCCTGGTACATAACTTCCAGGGTGGTAAGGGGTGTTTAATACATAGGGGAGGGGTGGAAAGTGGAGTCGGCTTAATATTTAGCCTTTTCCGGTGGGAGGGCAGCTTGCTTGACTGCAGATATCTCAAGTTCCTGAAAATATATTTCTTAGCTTTGAATGGGATAAAAACTAGAGAGTCACACCTTTCAGGAGGATTTGGGGACTTGGGGATCAGAGTTCAGACGCTAGAGCAACTCACCAACGAAAATCTAAAACTGCATATGGAGCTGGAGCAGGGACCAGCTGCTTGAAGGCAGATATCTCTGGTTCTGGGCATAGTTGAGACAAGCTGCCAGTATCCACCAAAAAGAGGAGAGTCACAGCTTTTGGATTATACCCTCATGAAAACTCAAAGTCAGACAGAACCTGAGATATATGGCTGGGAAGAGCAATTAACAGGCTTGGATGGGGACCACTGCTTTCAAGTCAGATATCTCCAGTTCCCCAGGGACGATTTTCAAAAATCTGGTACCCCTGGAAAGAGGAGACCCTCATCTATCAGCCTAGGGCCCTTATACTCCTGGGACCCTTGGGAAAGAGCCCATTAAGCCCATACAAAAAGACGGCCCTGGTCAGGAAGACTCCTCTGCACAGGAAAAAAATCTTCCTCCCGATCAGCTTTATGCCAAATACTGTATCTTCAGTTTGGATAAACCCATGTAACACTGTCTGGTTTGTTGATCTCCCAATGTTTGATTTTGCTTTGTTTTGCTAATCAGCAAAGAATATGGCTATAGTAGTTTTGGCAAGACTCTGTTTGTAGAAAATATCCTAATCTGCCCTTTACGGTAAATTCTGCTTCATGCTCCTCATTGTAGAAAGTGACCATGTGACTTCTCAGGGTATTTAGAAGATGTTGACAGTCAGATTGTTGACATGGTCTGAAGCATGATGGCAATGGGATGTTCAATGTAAACCTGACTCTAAACCTAACTGCAGCCTAACCCTAATCTTACCCTAACCCATACTTCCCAACTCCTCTCTGGTGCACAAGGGAAGGCTGGGGGCATGCCCAGCGCTCAGGGAGTTGCAGGGCATGCCCCCAGTCCCCCTCCCCCATGAATAGATGCTTTGCACATGAGCACAGCAGCGATGGAGAGTGACCTCCCAACCTCCCCCATCACAGAACACTGTGGCATGCGGGTGGGATGGTGGGACAGACCAAAAATTAGGACAGTCGGAAGGTATGCCCTGACCTTAATCTAACCCAAAAATCCCATTGTTGACATTATGGCTTTCAACTTTCACAATGTTGATATTCTGACAATATTTAAATTGATTAGCCTCCACACACATATATACCTAAATTCCATTTTATAGTTACCTTTCCAAATTTCCCTTAGAGGTAGAAATCCTGGTGTGGGGGGGTGGGGGTTTATGGTGTCCCAAATCGACACTGCAGTTCAATGTGGATTACATCATCAAGTCGAAGCACACTAACATCAATAGCTCTCCCTCTTGTGCAGCAGCAGAACCAGGCAGCCAGAATGTGAGCAGGACAATATGCAGTAAAGGCAGAAACACAGGAGTATCAGGCTTCATGAGATACTGATGGAGCTTCCCAACCAGAGGAGAGATAGGAGGGGAGAGAAAGCTGTAAGTGACCCAGGGAGCTTCTTCTCCTCCCCGCCTGGGTGTCTAGGTCCTGTGTTGCCTGTTGTCTAATGAGAGCATTCGGGTCTAGAGAGAGAGACAAACACAGAGTCCTCCTGAGTCCTGTCCCAGTGTGAAAGTAGTAAAGAGGCTGCTGCTATTGCATTCTTGCAAGATAAATTATATATTTTATATTTCTATGTGTATTTTAAGGTTGTTTAAGTTGTCTTTGTTCCACTACAGGAAAACTTTATAAAATAGTTGTCTATAAACAGTACCCAGGCATTATTAAACTATTCGTTTAAATGGGTTGGGTATGATATATCAGTGGCCATCAGTATGCCGACAGCGGGGCGGGTGCACAGAGTCCCCTTGTGGTCTCGCTGCATTTGCCACACTGCGGGCTCACTATGCTCGCCACCGGTTCTATTCCCACTTTATGGGTGTCGTGGACACTCACAAGTGGGAATAGTCCCTGTTAGCCGGAATTCCGGCTGGTGGCATTGTCAGCGGTTGGTATCCTGACCGTCGGAATTCTGACCGCTGGGATCCCGATGGTCGGAAACTTAACTGCATCCCTTTTAAATCTAATATACACAATTGATTTAAATTTAATATACACAATCCATACCTCCAAACATGACCCATTCAAGGAGGGATAAAATGCTTTCTACCTGGATTTCCCTCTTAATTTAGGAAAGCAGTCACCTGTTAACCTCTTATCAATTAAATAGTTCAGCACAGGAGTTGGCAAACATACACTGCTCAAAAAAATAAAGGGAACACTAAAATAACACATCCTAGATCTGAATTAATGAAATATTCTTATTAAATACTTTGTTCTTTACATAGTTGAATGTGCTGACAACAAAATCACACAAAAATTATCAATGGAAATCAAATTTATTAACCCATGGAGGTCTGGACTTGGAGTCACACTCAAAACTAAAGTGGAAAAACACACTACAGGCTGATCCAACTTTGATGTAATGTCATTAAAACAAGTCAAAATGAGGCTCAGTAGTGTGTGTGGCCTCCACGTGCATGTATGACCTCCCTACAACGCCTGGGCATGCTCCTGATGAGGTGGCAGATGGTCTCCTGAGGGATCTCCTCCCAGACCTGGACTAAAGCATCCGCCAACTCCTGGACAGTCTGTGGTGCAACGTGGCATTGGTGGATGGAGCGAGACATGATGTCCCAGATGTGCTCAATTGGATTCAGGTCTGGGGAACGGGCGGGCCAGTCCATAGAATCAATGCCTTCGTCTTGCAGGAACTGCTGACACACTCCCAGCCACATGAGGTCTAGCATTGTCTTGCATTAGGAGGAACCCAGGGCCAACCGCACCAGCATATGGTCTCACAAGGGGTCTGAGGACCTCATCTCGGTACCTAATGGCAGTCAGGCTACCTCTGGCGAGCACATGGAGGGCTGTGCGGCCCCCCAAAGAAATGCCACCCAACACCATTACTGACCCACTGCTAAACCGGTCATGCTGGAGGATGTTGCAGGCAGCAGAACGTTCTCCTTGGCGTCTCCAGACTCTGTCACGTCTGTCACATGTGCTCAGTGAGAACCTGCTTTCATCTGTGAAGAGCACAGGGCGCCAGTGGCGAATTTGCCGATCTTGGTGTTCTCTGGCAAATGCCAAACGTCCTGCACGGTGTTGGGCTGTAAGCACAACCCCCACCTGTAGACGTCGGGCCCTCACACCACCCTCATGGAGTCTGTTTCTGATCGTTTGAGTAGACACTAGTGATATGCACCGGAAATTTTTCGGGTTTTGTGTTTTGGTTTTGGATTCGGTTCCGCGGCCGTGTTTTGGATTCGGACGCGTTTTGGCAAAACCTCACCGAAATTTTTTTGTCGGATTCGGGTGTGTTTTGGATTCGGGTATTTTTTTCAAAAAAACCTAAAAAACAGCTTAAATCATAGAATTTGGGGGTCATTTTGATCCCATAGTATTATTAACCTCAATAACCATAATTTCCACTCATTTCCAGTCTATTCTGAACACCTTACACCTCACAATATTATTTTTAGTCCTAAAATTTGCACCGAGGTCGCTGTGTGACTAAGCTAAGTGACACAAGTGGCCGACACAAACACCTGGCCCATCTAGGAGTGGCACTGCAGTGTCAGTCAGGATGGCACTTCAAAAAAATTGTCCCCAAACAGCACATGATGCAAAGAAAAATGAAAGAAAAAAGAGGTGCAAGATGGAATTGTCCTTGGGCCCTCCCACCCACCCTTATGTTGTATAAACAGGACATGCACACTTTAACGAACCCATCATTTCAGCGACAGGGTCTGTCACACGACTGTGACTGAAATGACTGGTTGGTTTGGGCCCCCACCAAAAAAGAAGCAATCAATCTCTCCTTGCACAAACTGGCTCTACAGAGGCAAGATGTCCTCCTCCTCATCATCCTCCGATTCCTCACCCCTTTCACTGTGTACATCCCCCTCCTCACAGATTATTAATTCATCCCCACTGGAATACACCATCTCAGGTCCCTGTGCACTTTCAGGAGGCAATTGCTGGTGAATGTCTCCACGCAGGAATTGATTATAATTCATTTTGATGAACATCATCTTCTCCACATTTTCTGGAAGTAACCTCGTATGCCGATTGCTGACAAGGTGAGCGGCTGCACTAAACACTCTTTCGGAGTACACACTGGAGGGAGGGCAACTTAGGTAGAATAAAGCCAGTTTGTGCAAGGGCCTCCAAATTGCCTCTTTTTCCTGCCAGTATACGTACGGACTGTCTGACGTGCCTACTTGGATGCGGTCACTCATATAATCCTCCACCATTCTTTCAATGGTGAGAGAATCATATGAAGTGACAGTAGACGACATGTCAGTAATCGTTGGCAGGTCCTTCAGTCCGGACCAGATGTCAGCACTCGCTCCAGACTGCCCTGCATCACCATCAGCGGGTGGGCTCGGAATTCGTAGCCTTTTCCTCGCACCCCCAGTTGCGGGAGAATGTGAAGGAGGAGATGTTGACGGGTCACGTTCCGCTTGACTTGACAATTTTCTCACCAGCAGGTCTTTGAACCTCTGCAGACTTGTGTCTGCCGGAAAGAGAGATACAACGTAGGTTTTAAATCTAGGATCGAGCACGGTGGCCAAAATGTAGTGCTCTGATTTCAACAGATTGACCACCCGTGAATCCTGGTTAAGCGAATTAAGGGCTCCATCCACAAGTCCCACATGCCTAGCGGAATCGCTCTGTTTTAGCTCCTCCTTCAATGTCTCCAGCTTCTTCTGCAAAAGCCTGATGAGGGGAATGACCTGACTCAGGCTGGCAGTGTCTGAACTGACTTCACGTGTGGCAAGTTCAAAGGGTTGCAGAACCTTGCACAACGTTGAAATCATTCTCCACTGCTCTTGAGTCAGGTGCATTCCCCCTTCTTTGCCTATATCGTGGCCAGATGTATAGGCTTGAATGGCCTTTTGCTGCTCCTCCATCCTCTGAAGCATATAGAGGGTTGAATTCCACCCCGTTACCACCTCTTGCTTCAGATAATGGCAGGGCAGGTTCAGGAATGTTTGGTGGTGCTCCAGTCTTCTGTACGCGGAGGCTGAATGCCGAAAGTGGCCCGCAATTCTTCGGGCCACCGACAGCATCTCTTGCACGCCCCTGTCTTTTTTTAAATAATTCTGCACCACCAAATTCAATGTATGTGCAAAACATGGGACGTGCTGGAATTTGCCCAGATGTAATGCACGCACAATATTGCTGGCGTTGTCCGATGTCACAAATCCCCAGGAGAGTCCAATTGGGGTAAGCCATTCTGCAATGATCTTCCTCAGTTTCCGTAAGAGGTTGTCAGCTGTGTGCCTCTTCTGGAAAGCGGTGATACAAAGCGTAGCCTGCCTAGGAACGAGTTGGCGTTTGCGAGATGCTGCTACTGGTGCCGCCGCTGCTGTTCTTGCTGCGGGAGGCAATACATCTACCCAGTGGGCTGTCACAGTCATATAGTCCTGAGTCTGCCCTGCTCCACTTGTCCACATGTCCATGGTTAAGTGGACATTGGGTACAACTGCATTTTTTAGGACACTGGTGAGTCTTTTTCTGAGGTCTGTGTACATTTTCGGTATCGCCTGCCTAGAGAAATGGAACCTAGATGGTATTTGGTACCGGGGACACAGTACCTCAATCAAGTCTCTAGTTGCCTCTGAATTAACGGTGGATACCGGAACCACGTTTCTCACCGCCCAGGCTGCCAAGGCCTGAGTTATCTGCTTTGCAGCAGGATGACTGCTGTGATATTTCATCTTCCTCGCAAAGGACTGTTGGACAGTCAATTGCTTACTGGAAGTAGTACAAGTGGTCTTCCGACTTCCCCTCTGGGATGACGATCGACTCCCAGCAGCTACAACAGCAGCGCCAGCAGCAGTAGGCGTTACACTCAAGGATGCATCGGAGGAATCCCAGGCAGGAGAGGACTCGTCAGACTTGCCAGTGACATGGCCTGCAGGACTATTGGCTTTCCTGGGTAAGGAGGAAATTGACACTGAGGGAGTTGGTGGTGTGGTTTGCAGGAGCTTGGTTACAAGAGGAAGGGATTTAGTGGTCAGTGGACTGCTTCCGCTGTCACCCAAAGTTTTTGAACTTGTCACTGACTTATGATGAATGCGCTGCAGGTGACGTATAAGGGAGGATGTTCCAAGGTGTTTAACGTCCTTACCCCTACTTATTACAGCTTGACAAAGGCAACACACGGCTTGACACCTGTTGTCCGCATTTGTGTTTAAATAATTCCACACCGAAGAGCTGATTTTTTTTGTATTTTGACCAGGCATGTCAATGGCCATATTCGTCCCACGGACAACAGGTGTCTCCCCGGGTGCCTGACTTAAACAAACCACCTCACCATCAGAATCCTCCTTGTCAATTTCCTCCCCAGCGCCAGCAACACCCATATCCTCATCCTGGTGTACTTCAACAGTGACATCTTCAATTTGACTATCAGGAACTGGACTGCGGGTGCTCCTTCCAGCACTTGCAGGGGGCGTGCAAATGGTGGAAGGCGCAAGCTCTTCCCGTCCAGTGTTGGGAAGGTCAGGCATCGCAACTGACACAATTGGACTCTCCTTGGGTATTTGTGATTTAGAAGAACGCACAGTTCTTTGCTGTGCTTTTGCCAGCTTAAGTCTTTTCATTTTTCTAGCGAGAGGATGAGTGCTTCCATCCTCATGTGAAGCTGAACCACTAGCCATGAACATAGGCCAGGGCCTCAGCCGTTCCTTGCCACTCCGTGTCGTAAATGGCATATTGGCAAGTTTACGCTTCTCCTCAGACGCTTTTAATTTTGATTTTTGGGTCATTTTACTGAACTTTTGTTTTTTGGATTTTACATGCTCTCTACTATGACATTGGGCATCGGCCTTGGCAGACGACGTTGATGGCATTTCATCGTCTCGGCCATGACTAGTGGCAGCAGCTTCAGGACGAGGTGGCAATGGATCTTGATCTTTCCCTATTTTAACCTCCACATTTTTGTTCTCCATTTTTTAATGTGTGGAATTATATGCCAGTAACTATCAATAGCAATGGCCTACTACTATATATACTGCGCACAACTGAAATGCACCACAGGTATGGATGGATAGTATACTTGACGACACAGAGGTAGGTAGAGCAGTGGCCTTCCGTACCGTACTGCTATATATAGTATACTGGTGGTCACTGTGTCAGCAAACTGCAAAACTAAAATGCACCACAGGTATAGAATGTAGATGGATAGTATACTTAATGACGACACAGAGGTAGGTACAGCAGTGGCCTTCTGTACCGTACTGCTATATATAGTATACTGGTGGTCACTGTGTCAGCAAACTGCAAAACTAAAATGCACCACAGGTATAGAATGTAGATGGATAGTATACTTAATGACGACACAGAGGTAGGTACAGCAGTGGCCTTCCGTACCGTACTGCTATATATAGTATACTGGTGGTCACTGTGTCAGCAAACTGCAAAACTAAAATGCACCACAGGTATAGACTGTAGATGGATAGTATACTTAATGACGACACAGAGGTAGGTACAGCAGTGGCCTTCCGTACCGTACTGCTATATATAGTATACTGGTGGTCACTGTGTCAGCAAAACTCTTCACTGTACTCCTCCTATATAATATTATACTGGTGGTCCCGACTCCCCAGTCCCCACAATAAAGCAGCACACTGAGCACAGATATGGAGTGTTTTTCAGGCAGACAACGTATAATGGTGGTCACTGTCAGCAAAACTCTGCACTGTACTCCTCCTATATAATATTAATTATACTGGTGGTCCCCAGTCCCCACAATAAAGCAGCACACTGAGCACAGATATGGAGTGTTTTTCAGGCAGACAACGTATACTGGTGGTCACTGATCAGCAAAACTCTGCACTGTACTCCTCCTATATTATACAGCTGCTCCCCAGTCCTCCCCACAATGAATCAATAAGCACAATCAAATTCAACAATAACGGAGAGGACGCCAGCCACGTCCTCTCCCTAACATTTCCAATGCACGAGTGAAAATGGCGGCGATGCACGGCTGCTTATATAGAATCCGAATCTCGCGAGAATCCGACAGCGGGATGATGACGTTCGGGCGCGCTCGGGTTACCCGAGCCATACGGGAGAATCCGAGTATGGCTCGGACCCGTGTAAAAAGGGTGAAGTTCGGGGGGGGGGGTTTGGTTTACGAGAAACCGAACCCGCTCATCACTAGTAGACACATGCACATTTGTGGCTTGCTGGAGGTCATGCAGGGCTCTGGCAGTGCTCCTCCTGTTCCTCCTTGCACAAAGGCGGAGGTAGCGGTCCTGCTGCTGGGTTGTTGCCCTCCTACGGCCTCCTTCACGTCTCCTGATGTACTGGCCTGTCTCCTGGTAGCGCCTCCATGCTCTGGACACTACGCTGACAGACACAGCAAACCTTCTTGCCACAGCTCGCATTGATGTGCCATCCTGGATGAGCTGCACTACCTGAGCCACTTGTGTGGCTTGTAGACTCTGTCTCATGCTACCACTAGAGTGAAAGCACCGCCAGCTTTCAAAAGTGACCAAAACATCAGCCAGAAAGCATAGGAGCTGAGAAGTGGTCTGTGGTCACCACCTGCAGAACAACTCCTTTATTGGGGGTGTCTTGCTAATTGCCTATAATTCCCACCTGTTGTCTATTCCATTTGCACAACAGCATGTGAAATTGATTGTCAATCAGTGTTGCTTCCTAAGTGGACAGTTTGATTTCACAGAAGTGTGATTGACTTGGAGTTACATTGTGTTGTTTAAGTGTTCCCTTTATTTTTTTGAGCAGTGTATATTCAGAGGGAAGACCCGGTAGAGAGCATTGTGTCCTTCCTGAAATGGGCCATGTTGGGTGGTATGCACAATCTAATATACACTCCCCCCCCTCTCCTTTCCCCGGGGTTGCCCCAAGGCTTAATCTGGCCCTCGCTGGGAACTCTGTCCTTTTCAGACCGCAAGGAATATCCCGTTCATCGCTGCTCTGCTCCGCGTGTTATGTGCATAGCATACAGTAGTACTGCGCTATCTAACAAAATGCAAAAAGATAAATAAAGAGAATTATAAAGATTGTTTGAGTCTATAGGATAGCAGCCAGACTGTTTACCACCCTCACAATCACCCATGCCTAGAAATAATTATTTGTTGTGTAAAAGAAGATGAGTCTTGGACTGTGGCCACATTGTAGCAGTAGCAGAATTCGGTAATATCATTTATGAGAGGTCTATTATGGGACCTTTCAACAAAGCAGTAAAATGCACAGACTGTTCACATTATGCAGATGAACTGGTCCAGCTACTGCGATGATCCTATTGATAGAAAAACAGGGACACAGTCATTATTTTAACACAGATTTTCTGAAACAGAAGAAATGTGTATGACACAGTCCATCCTGTATTGGCCTATCATCAGAGGCGGATTGGCCATAGGGTTTACAGGGAAGATTCCCGGTGGGCCGACGCATCCGTGGGGCCTGTTTTGTTTGAGGACATGTGGTCCTTTTTATAGACATAATGAATAAGATGCAAAATAATTTGCATATATGAAAATGACTTTGCCACTTAGCCTGTGATTGCAGATGATCTAGTGTATGCTCTGTCTGCCTGCTTGGCTGACATATAAGATTGAGTGAATAGTGATTGGGATACGGTTGGTGTAATAAGCAAGAAAATATATATTTCTAAAGAATGATATAGTTTCCTAAATTCTGAAGGTGTATCATATAATGTGCTCATAATATTTAATTTTATTTCTTTTTAACTTCCCCCTTGATGCTGGACATGCCCACTATCTGGAAAGTCTTGGGGGGAGAGTGCTGCTGCCATGGCCCATGGCTAGACCTTACACCCCATGTGGGGCCACTAGTACAAATTTTTCCAGGGCCGCTTTTTGTTCCCAATCCGCCCCTGCCTATCATACAACATCTTAGAAGACAATAATCTCATTTTTCCTCCGTAGAATGGTAAATATTTCTTGCATAATGTTACCCCCTACCTTCCCCTCTCAAAACCTAGTGGAGGGATTTTTAAAATAATTGCTTACATGGGAACATGTACCTTTTCCCATGTCCCACATTGGGATCCGGACTATAGGTCGACAGTCATTAGGTCGAACCCATATGGTCGAAAGACACAAGGTTGACCTGGATAAAAAAAAAAAAGTCACCTGTTCAAATGATCAACAGGTTCCTATGGTCGACAAATATATAGTCGACACATTTTTGTTTTTGTTTTTTTCATGTTTTTGGACTTTTTCCTTCCTTGACTGTTCATGTCACAAATCATGACCTTTAGTATACTTGTGGTGAGAGAAGCGAATGCCAGAAACGTGGTGAGCGAAGTGAGCCCGGGAGGGGACGTGTTTCTACAGTTGGTGGTCCTACATGGAAAACTATCCACAATAACCCCAAAATTGCAAAAAAAAGTGCATCAACCATTGTCATGTTGACCTTTTGACAGTGTCGACCTTTTGTCCATGTCGACCTTTTGTCTATGTTGACTTTGTGCCTGCGACCATACGGGGTCGACCTAATGACTGTAGACATAATGACTGTAGATCTATCTACTATACCACAATCTCCTACGATGACCTCTTGTCAATTACTGTTTGAGGTAATGTATGTCGGTGACATTGCTGGTGACATTGCGAATGGCATAAAAGGGAAAGTATGCCTTTTTCCAGATGACACAAAGACATGCAACAGGGTAGACACAGCAGGAGGTGTAAAACAAATGATTGATGACTTAGATAGACTTGAGGAATGGTCAAGAGTGTGGCAACTACCGATTAATGCAAAAAAATGCAAAATCATGCACTTGGGTCTCAAAAACCCAAAGGATAAATATAATATTAATGGCACTATACTGGAAACTACTGAGGAGAAAAGGCATCTAGGAGTCACTATTTCAGGTGACTTAAAGGCAGGTAAGCAATGTAACAAAGCAATAAGGAAGGCTAGTTATATGCTTGGCTGCACTGGGAGAGGAATCAGCAGCAGAAAGAAAGAAGTAATGATTCCACTGTATAGGTCATTGGTACGGCCTCATCTAGAATACTGTGTTCAATTCTGGAGGATATTAATACATTAGAGACTACTAAAAAGGGTAACTAAAATGGTGCATGGCCTACATCACAAAACATATCCAGAAAGACTACAAGATCTTAATATGTAAAGTTTGGAGTACAGAAGGGAAAGGGGGGACATGATAGAAACTTTCAAATATACCAATCGTCTTAACAAAGTACAGGAGGGAGACATTCTTCTAAGCAAAATAATTATTAGAACACGAGGACATGCACTGAGACTGGAGGGAGGCAGGTTCAGGGGGAAATTAAGCAAAAATTACTTCACAGAAAGGGTAGTGGATAAGTGGAATAGCCTCCCGTCAGAGGTGGTAGAGGCTAAGACTGTAGAGCAATTTAAACATGCTTGGGATAGGCATATGAATATCCTTACAAAGAACTAAAAGTTCAAAAAGGGTTGAGATTACCTATAGGATAAAGAAAGGGGCAGACTAGATGGGCCAAGTAGTTCTTCCCTCAAATTCTGTTTCTATGTACAGTATGTTTAAACAGAACCTGTATGCAACCATGGCTCACCTTAAATACTATATGGTAACATGGAGACCAGACCTCTTCTTTCTTTCACTCCTTAATCAGAGTCTGCATCTAAGCCTTTACATTGAATTCTGTCCACCATGGATTGGGTTGAGAACCCCCTGGTGCAGAGTATCTCCTCTTACTGCTAGGGCTCCCTTTCTCTCGCTAACAGATGTGAGGTAATTACTCCTAATTTATACATGCAGAACTACGGATGATATAATGAGCACTGAGGTCATGGGTTTGATTCCTTCCACGCCATAACTGTGTGGAGTTTGTATAATCTCCCAGTGCTTGGTTTGGTTTCCTCAGGGTATTCCAATTTCTTCCCACAGTCCAAAAACATGCTGGTTCCTCACCAAAAATTAACCTAGTGTATATGTATGTGTATATGTCTATGTGTATGTATTTTTGTTTATGGTGGTTTTTACCTGCCTTTAAATTAAATGTTTCTATGTTCTAGTACTATTTCTGTCTCCTCTTATAGATCACCTTCCCCGCACATCTTCAGGTCAAGGGCGCAGCTACCATAAGTGCAGTTAGTGCAGCTGCTATGGGGCCCAGAGCTGAGAGGGGCCCACCTTCCCTGTCAAAGTTAAATGTGTTATATACATTTTTCGCCATTGGGAGGTATGTAGGGGTCCTTTCAAACTTTTACCTTGGGGCCTGCAATATATCTAGGTATGCCCCAGGACCTGCTGATTGTAGTGTGGCATAAAATGAACTGGAGGGCATTTTAATGTTATATAATATGAATCGGGGCACTGTAATGAGGCACAATATGAACAGGGGGCACTATATATCATAATGTGAATTGGGGTTACTGTGCGGCATAATGTGTACTGGCAGCTCTGAAATGTGACATAGGGTGAACTTAAGCACTACTGTGATAAAAAAAAAAAAGAAACTAGGGCACTACTAGTGGCATAACATTAAATAAGGCTCTACTATGGTTCAGAACATGAACTAGGGAACTATTATAGGGCACAAAATTAATTGCTGTAGATAAGTGTCTCTCTAGAAGCACTGGAACGGGGCCCCTTCAAAATGTTGCTATGGGGCCCACAAAGTTCTGGCTACGCCCCTGCTTCAGGTGATCTTACTTTTAACTAACTTTGCTCCCCAACCCCACTGTCATAACTTTAAAGTAACTCTCATCAGTTCTTAAGTTATCTCCTTTCCCAAATTACTTCTCAAGTAATGCCTTAGCACTTTAACAAAATCCTATACCACTCACACCAACATACAATAACTTTTCTCTATTATTACTTAAAATTGACTCAACGCTTGACTATTTCCCAAGTAATACTAGCCCACATCTATTGTTCTGTTTTGGGCAAAATAATGTTGGTGCACAGAACTCCTTTTGCAAACCTGGGTTTGTTTTAATGTTAGACTGTTACACTGTCCACTACTCTTCCACTGTTTAATTTGTAATGCTAATATCAGTGTGATGAGATGTTGTCATTACTGTATGTAGGCAATGCTAGATAGAAATCTATTATCTGCCTTACAGAGGTTTAATGCAGTTGTTATCAGAATAGGCGCAATTACATAGTATTAGTAGTCTCTACTAGTTGCAGTGTTCTGCACACCCCATCCCAGGGGCATAATAAGAGAGAAGGGGCCCCATGTGCCGTTTCCATAGGGACTACTCCTTTCTCATGGGCAGTGCAGGTGAATACTGTACACTCTGGCACCGCGCCATGTTCTTGGTGATTTTTATGCTAAGCCTGCGCAAATCATAATTTGCAAAGCATGCGGGGGTCTTGAGAAATGAGTGTTAAACATGGGTGCAGTGTGTGTGGTGTGGACCCCAATGGACCCCGGGCCCCGTGTGCACTGCACATCTTGCACCCATTATAGATACACCACTGCCCCATACTCTTTGCAAGCTACAGTAATACCATTTACTCATCTCTACATCTTTGTATTTATAATGTCCTCATGTTTCTTAATGAATATCTGTTATCACCACTATTCGCAGGGAGAACAGATTTATTAATGTGACTATTTACTGTTTGAGTCATGCCGAGACAGGGCATCTGCTAAGTGTCTGTCCTGGCGTTGGCCTGACCCCATCAAAAAGCTCCTTCGCCGCTTGCTTATGCCAGTGATGAAGGAGGTATCTGTATGGGGCATGCACATCTCTAGGCTGTTGTGGAGAGTTCTGATTCCTCTGCAGTGAAAATAATTCTGGTTCTAGGCTAAGGACGGATAAGCTTGATAAACAGACCCCTCTATAACTGAGCACAAATACAGAGCTCTGTTGGGGAAGTAGGCATAATTATTCCCAAGCTCCACATTGGTTTTTCTTTTTGAATAATCCAATTTCCAACATCTCTTTCTGATACACCACACAGGTAATCTGGAGGGAAGGTCCATGGGAAAGTGTGGTGGCCATGACTATGTGATTCGCGGAGGGTGCTCTGCGCTCCTGGACGTTAAACTATAGCTTTCTGAAATTCAGGAGTTTCCTGGATAGAGCAGGGACTCAGAAAGTTTGATACATAGCCTGAAAAAACCAACGTCCTACAAGTTACTTTCTGGTTCAATTTGGTTTGTGTTTGCCATTGTATTCGTGGAGAAGACTGTTACTTTTTCTGAGTCATCTTAAACAAGGAATGCTGCATTGTTGACTCAAAACACTGGGGGTAATTCCAAGTTGATCGCAGCAGGAATTCTGTTAGCAATTGGGCAAAACCATGTGCACTGCAGGGGAGGCAGATATAACATGTGCAGAGAGAGTTAGATTTGGGTGGGGTGTGTTCAATCTGCAATCTAATTTGCAGTGTAAAAATAAAGCAGCCAGTATTTACCCTGCACAGAAATAAAATAACCCACCCAAATCTAACTCTCTCTGCAAATGTTATATCTGCCACACCTGCAGTGCACATGGTTTTGCCCAACTGCTATAAAATTTCCTGCTGCGATCAACTTGGAATTACCCCCACTGTGTGCTCCAGTCTGACCAGTTTATTGTATGTGCTCCCTCTCTGGTCTGAAAGGCTTTTGTGCATGTTTTTCGTAGATGAGCTAGTGCAATGACGCGTCTTTTGTGCTGCATATCTTAGCGCAATACATCCACATTATGGGGGTCATTCCGACCCATTCGCACACAGCGGTTCTTCACTGCGGTGCGAACGGGTCGGAACTGCGGATGCGCGGTGACCGCACTGCGCACGTGCGTCATTGCCCAGCGACGGCAGTTGCCGGGCAACGACACCAGGGCCGAAGGAAGCGATCGCAGGCCTGATCGCAAGAAGATTGACAGCGGGAAGGAGGATCGGGGCATCTACTCACCGTTTCCCGGGCGTGGTAAGGCGAACGCAGGCGTGTCCAGGCGTTTGGAGGGCGGATGTCTGACGTCACAGCCGGGACCTTCATCGCTGGATCCGTCGCACTGGGTAAGTAGGTATAGGGCTAGTCTTGTTCTGCACAAAACTTTTTTAGCATAGCAAGGCTGCACAAGCGATCGCAGCCCTGCTATGCTAAAATACACTCCCCCATAGGCGGAGTCTAGTTGATCGTACGAGCAGAAAAAAGTTGCTACGTGCGATCAACTCGGAATGACCCCCTGTATGTTATGTAAACTGAATTTTATTAGAACACTCTTTTTAAATATGATACTCAAAAAGTGTGTGGTATTGAAGGTCGACAGTGTCTAGGTCGACCTCTATTGGTCGACAGTAACTAGGTCGACAGGGATTCTAGGTCGACAGGGTCTCTAGGTCGACAGGGTCAAAAGGTTGACATGAGTTTTTTAATCTTTTTTGGTGTAATTTTCACCGTACAGTGACCGGGAACCCCAATTAGTGCACTACATCCCCTCGCATGGCTCACTTCGCTCGCCAGGTTACCGTTCCTAATCGTAGTCCACGTGGATCGTAAAGTATGGAAAAGTTAAAAAAAAAAAAGTTTTTTTTTTTTAGATAAACTAATGTCGACCTTTTGACCTGTCGACCTAGATCATGTCGACCTAGAGACCCTGTCGACCTAGAAACACTGTCGACCAATAGTGGTCAACCTAGACACTGTTGTCCTAAGTCTTGTCAGCCTAGAGACCGGATACCACTCAATAATACCCCTTTCACACCACACAAATAATCTGGCACCGACTCAGTATATTGCTGAGTCGACACGGGTCGCTGTGCAGTGTGAAAGGGGTCAGTCCAGAATTCCCGGGTAGCCTGATCCGGTAATTTCAACCCGTGAATAAAGAAGGGTTATTATTACCGGGTCAGGTGCGGTGTGACAGAGTTGTGGGGTCGATGCAACCCGGGACCCGTTCACAGTATAGGCAGAGGCAGCGTAGAGATGATCTCATCTCCCAGCGCCGCCTCCGCCCCTGCCCCCGATGTCACCTCCGCCCCACCCCCAATGGCCAGTGTGAAAGCGTCCAATGCCGGGTCGCACTCGGGAAGGACCCGTTTCCAAATCCTGGGTGCGACCAGGCATTGCGATCTGAAAGCTGTATATTGGGGGTCATTCCGAGTTGATCGCTAGATGCAGTTGTTCGCTGCATATCGATCAGTGAAAAAAATGGCTAATCTGCAATGTGCACGCGTGTCGTATGGGTACAAAGTCCTTTGTGGTTTTTGCACTGGTTCTAGCGACGATTACAAACACAAAGCCAATCGCAAGGAGATTGACAGGAAGAGGGCGTTTCTGGGTGTCAATTGACCGTTTTCTGGGAGTGTTTGGAAAAACGCAGGCGAGGCCGGGAGTTTGCGGGGTGGGTATCTGACATCATTATCGTGTCACTCGTCGCAGCAATCATCGCACAGGATAAGTAACTACAGGACTGGTCTTGTTTTGCACAAAATGTGTTTGCAGGCGCTCTGCTGCACAGGCATTCGCACTCCTGCAAAGCGAAAATACACTCCCCAGTGGGTGGCGACTATACATTTGCACGGCTGCTAAAAACTGCTAGCGAGCAAACAACTCGGAATGACCCCTGTAAAAGTCAAAAAATATTGCAGTACACACATCACGTACAAACTACACACAGATGGCCTCCGCGCGTGTACCGGTTCTGCCGTGATTGCACATATCCGCAATTTGCGTATGGTCGCTCCCGCGGTCCTGCGCATTAGCGCGTGGTATGGGTATTTACGGTAGAGTTTGTGAACGCATGGAAAGCTATCAAAACACATTACATATTTAATCCAAACAGTGCACAATGTACACATAGTCTCCCTGCACCACATCAGAAAGTAACAGCAGTTTAAATGGTAACAGAACAAAGGGATTCCCCTTTACAGGATAGGAGGGGACAGAACAAGGTTATAAGGTGGTGTTTGGTATCCAGCTGTAGGGTATTTTAAGGGTAACATTCCGGTGTTGGTTTGAGGAAGATCGCATGTTCCTGCGGATAGTTGTGTGCAGGAGCAGAATATAGATATAAACTGTATTTACTGTACATTATGTATGCGGCGGGAATCCAGAGGAGACCACCCACAAGAGCAGTTGGAACAGACATCGCCCACCTATTCAAACCGACCTATGACCTCTCCTGTACTGTAAATGACCATCCCTGTGTCCAATGGACAAAGAGATTACAGTATCCATTGTGTTAAGTTTTGGATGAATTGTATAAAGAGAGCCTGCTGCAGGCCTGGTCAAACACAAGACTCACAACGTTATCTATCAGATGACGGAGGACCAGACTGTGTAGCGCGGCTAATCCACTCACGTATGTACCATTGATTGTAGCCATTATTCTGTTGTGTTGTATTGTATTGTTTATATTGTAACCCCCTTTCAGCAATAATACGCTGTGGTGTCGGAACCCAGTGGTTTAACTACAAACTGGTGTCGTGTCTTCCTTTCCCTGCTAAGGTTTAAAGTGTATTACTATCGCATTGCATTGCTGTAAAAGGTTTAAAATGTATCTATGGGTGTGTACGCGCTGCGTGTACTTTGTACCGTCAGCGCGGCGTGTGTACGCAAAGTCTGTACACTGTACGGGACTCTGTACGCAAACAGTGTACAATGTACGTAGGGTATGTATTAAGTTTAGCGGCCGCAGCGGCTTCATGGTAAAGTGTATTTGAAGTGTGTATAAGGTATAGCTTTTCATTCCTGCATCTAAAACGGCATTATTGATGCACTGTACATTACAAACGCGGCTGTAATTGACCGGCTCCGATGGACGCATCGAGAAGCTGATGAAAATAACATCCACGTTAATGTATTGTTGTGTTATCAGTAAGCCGCTGATATGAAATTCAAGGGACAATGCGTTTCTCATAATATTTAAGATGCTAAAATTTATTTTTATTGTTGCAAAACAAGGTTCAAATAAGTCATATTGTGTTTGATTCAGATTGGATTGATTATCTGTTAAGTAGGGTTAAAAGTACATTTAAAAGTTGCTGCATAGCCTTGATATAGTTTTTATTTTTAACTCAGGCCTAAAATAACTTCTGGTGCTTGTATGATGTGTGATTTCTTTGTGACAAAGGAAGCCGCATGGTCTGTCCTCCATTTTGGACTAACCACATGGCCTGTCCACCATGTTGTGTAACCCTCATGGATGTGGAAGGGGGAGGAGCAGCGGCCATTTTGGGAAGGTCATTTTTCTAAATGGCTTATGTTCACTGCTCAGAATAATCAGCTTTCCCTGGTCACATCAAGCACGATTTATGAGTTACCAATGCATTAATTTAACCCATGCCATAGTCAATTATAAATAGTTTCAATTGGGCCTAGTGAAAGTTAATAGTGAGATGAATACTTGTAAGAATTACACACAGATATAAACAAAGTTTTTTTTTTTCTTTTACCTCTAGGATTTAGTTAACTCTGCTTGCTATAAGATAGCCATTGAAATGCAAATTAACCTGTGTAACTGCTTTTTCTTAGCAGTGAAAAAACACTTTTACAGGCAGCCAAAAGCACATAGCATTGATATGCAAATTAGAAGCACTGAATGGGTAAATGAGTCTCATAGGAGACCAGTGAATGGTACATATATATATATAATATTATAATTATGTGTGTGTTTATATCAATGTATGTTCTGCAAGATGGCTATCCAATCTGAATCATATCATTTAAATTATTGATCATTGCCAGATTCATATAGATCTGTGTGAAACCGAATACATTTGTTGCTATACAGTTAAGACAAAAAAAAAATAAACGTTTAAGGAAGTAAATGTAAAAGACACAAAACGCAGGTCTGGCCCTGTCGTAATAGGGTTTATACAGAAAGAATGTGTGTTGTGTTAAGTGAGCAATTATAGCTTGTATTGCTCACATTTATAGAAGTTATGGGATTTGTTTAATTGCGGACGTACGGTTTTGTACACGTGTCTCGGACAAAGTACAGGACTGCGCACGCAGCGTAAGAGACACGCACGATCATGTGTTTACGCAAAGAATACGGGCGCTAGGTACAAATTACACAATAGTGTTTAGTTTAAAGGTGGGACAGTAGCCACGCTACAATAGCACAAAACTGCTCGGTTTCCAAAGATTAGTATAAAACTTCTTGTTTAAACTGTATTGCCTCTGGGGGAAAAGCTGCTTATCTGAATGAATCTTAATTTTCTGTACAGAAAAAACCCAAAAGTATATTTGAGTGAGCGAACATAGGAGTGAGTGAAATTCGAACCCCGGAATTCGGGATCTCGTCGTTTGGTACACCAAGTAAGCTGAGGCTTGGTGGCGTGAAGTGGCTGGTTCACGTTAACATAGATTGAAATACGCAAATCGTGAGGTGATTTGTAGAGGAGCGTGATAGTGCATTGTATTGCGAATTATTGAAGTAAAAAGGTTTTTTTTGGTATTACGCTCCGGACTGAGGGTCCCAGTTTGTACAACGACCCGTGGTCGTACGGCAGATAAACAACAAGTACCTATATGCTGTGCTATTGGACCGCGCGTTTGTGGGTGCGATACATAGCACAACGTGATATCCGTTTTACGAGCTTTTGCTTAAAATCGCGGTATCATTAGCGCTGTATAGAGCATACGCAAGCGTGATTTGTGTATAATGAAGTGCATAGGGAGTTTTCGCTGGTCTCTCTCAGGAAGATCTCCAACAACCGATACTTTACTGGAAAGGGTAAGTTATTCCTAAAAACTTCCAGTAAATATAGGTTACTATAGGGCCCTAGGTTGGGTACATTGCATTCGCTATCGACAGTGTATGGTAGTACTGGCCAACGTGGGCGTGAGTGGGAGGAAGCGCTCTGAGAACTTTCACCGTCTATTCGGTGTGCATTGGGGATTGCGTTTATTGGCAAAATGTCCGCAATGGGATCCAATTGCACAAGCGGTGGACAGTTTGTAACCAGGGTTCAGGTTGAATAGCCGCGGCCCAGGGGGTCAGCGAGGATTGTTATGTGTGAGAAATATGGTTCACACACGGAGGCTTTTTGCAATGAATGGGTATGTATGACTGGCACAGATAGGGTGCCATTCCCTAAAGTGGGCAGCTTTGAACCAGAGGCACTGCAGAATGTAGGCAGTAAAATATGTCTTCTTAAATCCAGAAAACAAAGGATTAGACATACAGATTGTTTAAAGTTATGGCAACAGGAAGGGGATATACAAAGAGAATTAGCTCGCGCAGCAGGTTCCAAACCTAGCGGGAAAATAATGGCGACCGCACCACCACCACTACCGTATATTGCGGGGGAGAAGATGGCTACAGTCAATGGTATATCCGTAAAATATAGTAGTATGTAAAAACAATGTATTAACCCTAATTATTTTTTGCAAGATATATCCTGTTTTTGAAGTCTTTTCAAGGTTATAGGTCACAAAAGGATGATGGACTTGCTGGCAGATCAGTTCCTGTATTTATTTACAGAGCGAGAGAGACATATGATGCATTGGAGGGAATGGTAATTGTATCGCTGTAACTGTAATTGTATGTAACTGTATGTTTTGACTGCTTACTGTATGAGTTGTAACTATAGGTATACTGTACTTTGTAATATATATATTAAATCTATATATTTTTTTAATAACAAATATATCCAGCCAAATCGCAGCTATCCTCCAAGCAGTCACCTTGCTGCAGGAAACTCAGGTGGGGCCTGTCCAACCAGGTAGAGCAGTAACAATATTCCCCAATGAAAGAACTGGTGAGGTCACAGCTACCGGTAAGTGTGAGACAGTTCATTGCACAGAGACAACAACACCTCACAGTAAACAGATTAGGAACAGAATGGTAGGATTACACCCTGTCTTGGAAATAGTAACCCCCAATGGGGGAACCGATAGTCAGGGAATAATCCTCACCAGGAATAATGCAATGTATTGCCCATGGCCCAGAGATGAGCTGCGATCAATCATTTCAGAATTCCCCGACCCTCGGAAGCATTTAGCCATATGTCAGAAATTTTTCAGAGATTTGGGTAATGCGTATGAACCGACAAACAAACACTGGCGGATATTTTTGAAAGCGTGCCTACCTCCTAATATTGACACCCAAAAATGTATCACTGATTGTAGATTAGAGTCGGATAGTCTTATGACTGACAAAGCACAATCAGGAGAACTTAGAGCAAATTAACATGCAACTAGAGTTGTATTTCCCCACAACTGTTAAGTGGAGAAGAATTTTCTCCATAAAACAGAGGGAAAATGAAATGACATCTGAATATTCCCATCGGGCCCTGCAAATAATGGATAGATACATTGGGGTATCAGATACAGGGAACGATGCGAATTACAGGGAGGTAGCTGTTTCTGTATTAATGGACGGACTCAATAAGACAGTAAGGGACAGGGTACAAACATCTTTGCCTAATTGGAGAGGGATCACAGTAGCTTGTCTTAGTGCGCAATTGAACACCATAAGAATATTGCTAGGCGTAGAGAACTGCAGGAGGAGAGGCTGAGAATTGAAAGTATACAGGCTCTTACACCAGAGTCTCATTGCCTAAACCCCAAAACCCTGGTGGTAAGAAAAAAGACAGAGAAATTCTTACATTTGTAAAAAAATAAAAGGACATTTTGCTAGAGATTGCAAGAGTAGTAGAGCACATAACCAATATAGACCCCTAGACAGAGAAAACAAGCCACGTTATTAAACACATAGACGGGATCAAGGGACATATAGTAAGGAGTCACGAGCCATATAGAAAACACAGATTCGGTTAATGGGAAGAATGGAATAAATGCAACTTTACCCTTTTGACAGAACTTACTGGGGTTAGGAGGAGGTCTCTAAACTTCTGCTTCTTTCTCTAGCAGAAGTAACCTCTAATTTAGCAGAAGTTTTGTTAGAGATGGTATACATATAGCGTGCTCCCGCCCAGGAAGTACGAATTATGTTGGATACCCACGAAGACTAAGGTTGCATTTCCCTGTTCTAGATACATGTCCATCACAGGTAGAGGAAATTATCTCAAAGATACCGGGTTCCCTATGAACTTAGAATGGACAGGACACTGGATTGATGGCTGGGATAGTCCCAGTAGAGATATAACACACATAGATTTTTTTTGGGGGGAGCAGACCGAGTAGAGAATCATTCCCCGTAGTGCCCAATCCAGATGTCAAACTTTGTAAAATCTTCTTTGCCTCTACCAACTTATCTGTTACTAAACTCTATGGGGTATATGCAATTGCGGTCGAATTCCCGAAATTGTCGAAAAACGGGACTTTTTCGCCAAAAAAAATAATTTGACAATGCAATTCAGTACTTTCCGTCAAAAAAACGCACTTTCAAAATTCGACTTTTTGAAATTCGACATTTGTCAAATTCGACTTTTCTGCAATGGTACAAATGCGGCAATTCGACAAAAGTATATTCAATTGAAGTTTGGAAATTCGACAACAGTGCTTTTAGACAGTAAATTCGTCATTTTCAATCCGCCACACTTTGGTGGGTGAATCTAATAAAAAAAATTTAAAACATGTTTTTTTTGGTGTTTTTTTTATTGGTAATAGCATATCTATTTATATTAGAAGGGATTAGGTGCTTGGTTTGTCTTTTTGGGAGGCACAAGTATTATTTATATATTTTTAAAAATATATATATATATATATATATATATATATATATATATATATATATATATATATATATATATATATATATATATATATATATATATATATATATATATATATATATAATTTTTTTTTAGATGGAATGGTAAAATCCCGGAAAAAAATGGCGTGGGGTCCCCCCTCCAAAGCATAACCAGCCTCGGGCTCTTCGAGCCAGTCCTGGTTCTAAAAATCCGGGGGGGAAATGGACAGGGGATCCCCCGTATTTTTAAAACCAGCACCGGGCTCTGCGCCTGGTGCAAAAAATACGGGGGACAAAAAGAGTAGGGGCCCCCCGTATTTTTTACACCAGCATCGGGCTCCACTATCTGGACAGATAATGCCACAGCCGGGGGTCACTTTTATACAGCGCCCTGCGGCCGTGGCATTAAATATCCAACTGGTCACCCCTGGCCGGGGTACCCTGGGGGAGTGGGGACCCCTTCAATCAAGGGGTCCCCCCAGCCACCCAAGGGCCAGGGGTGAAGCCCGAGGCTGTCCCCCCCATCCAAGGGCTGCGGATGGGGGGCTGATAGCCTTGAGAAAATGACAAGAATATTGTTTTTTCCTGTAGTACTACAAGTCCCAGCAAGCCTCCCCGCAAGCTGGTACTTGGAGAACCACAAGTACCAGCATGCGGGAGAAAAACGGGCCCGCTGGTACCTGTAGTACTACTGGAAAAAAAATACCCAAATAAAAACAGGAGACACACACCTTGAGAGTAAAACTTTATTTCACACCTGCCGACACACACATACTTACCTATGTTGACCCGCCGACTGCCACGTCTCCTGATCCGACGATCCGGGGTACCTGTGAATAAAATTATACTCACCTCAATCCAGTGTCCAGATATAAATCCTCGTACTTGGCAAAAAAAATAAACGAACACCCGACCAAGCCGGACTGAAAGGGGTCCCATGTTTACACATGTTTACCCTTTCCCCGAATGCAGAGACACCCCCCCCCCCCCCCGTGACTGCTGTCACAGAAAGGTCTCTTAAGCCAATCAGCGAGCGCAACGTCCTGGCACTCTGCTGATTGGCTGCACGTCTGAGCTGTCAGACAGCGCATCGCAAAGCCTCTCCATTATACTCAATGGTGGGAACATTGCATCAGCGGTGAGGTCACCCGCGGTCAGCGGCTGACCGCGGGTAACCCCACCGCTGACGGCAAAGTTCCCACCATTGAAAGTAATGGAGGGAGCTGTGCAATGCGCTGTCTGAGCTCACACGCGCATACAGCCAATCAGGTGAGTGCAACGAAGTAGCGCTTCCTGATTGGCTGAAGGGACCTCTGTGACAGGAGTCACGTGGGGTCCCGGCATTCGGGGAAAGGGTAAACATGTGTAAACATGGGACCCCTTTCAGTCCGCTGGTCCGGGTGTTCGTTTATTTGTTTTGCCAAGTACGAGGATTTATATCTGGACACAGGATTGAGGTGAGTATAATTTTATTCACAGGTACCCCGGATCGTCGGATCAGGAGACGTGGCAGTCGGCGGGTCAACATAGGTAAGTATGTGTGTGGTGGCAGGTGTGAAATAAAGTTTTATTCTCAAGGTGTGTGTCTCCTGTTTTTATTTGGGTATTTTTTTTCCAGTAGTACTACAGGTACCAGCGGGCCCGTTTTTCTCCCGCATGCTGGTACTTGTGGTTCTCCAAGTACCAGCTTGCGGGGGAGGCTTGCTGGGACTTGTAGTACTACAGGAAAAAACAATATTCTTGTCATTTTCTCAAGGCTATCAGCCCCCCATCCGCAGCCCTTGGATGGGGGGGGACAGCCTTGGGCTTCACCCCTGGCCCTTGGGTGGCTGGGGGGGGACCCCTTGATTGAAGGGGTCCCCATTCCACCAGGGTACCCCGGCCAGGGGTGACTAGTTGGATATTTAATGCCACGGCCGCAGGGCGCTGTATAAAAGTGACCCCCGGCTGTGGCATTATCTGTCCAGCTAGTGGAGCCCGATGCTGGTGTAAAAAATACGGGGGACCCCTACTCTTTTTGTCCCCGTATTTTTTGCACCACCACCGGCAGCAAACAAGAGTCTTCTAAACCAGAGCAAAGGGAAATCCTGGCCTGCAAGAGAACATAAAATACATAAACGGAAAACAGGAATGAACCACTACCTGTGGTTCATAACAGTACCCTCTCCTTAAGGGTGGGCTCCGAACACCCCATGACACCCACGGGGAACAGAAACAGAAGTAAAACATAAAATACATAACCAAAATGCAAAACAGGAATGAGCCACTGCCGTGGCTCATAACAGTACCCCCCCCCCCCCTTGAGGAGGGGTCAACGGACCCCAAAATTCAGGTTTTCCAAAACAAGGTATACATTAATAAACCTGACACTGGACAAACAGACTAAGACAAGAAACAGAAACAAGCTGCCCCCCCCCCCCCCCCCCTCTTGACGGTGGCCACTGGACACAAGACAAGGGAAAAAAAAACCTTTTCTTTTTTTTATATATATACACCTCAAGGCAAGAGTCAGCAATATTTCTTTTTCTTTTTCTTCTTTTTACCCTGTGCTTGCTTGGCGACACCAGGAAAGGAAGAAATCTCTGGCTCAAAAAAAATTCTTCAAAACATATAGGTCGAGCAATCAGATGCTTCTTCCCTCTCCTACCAGAGTGCCCCGGCATATAAGAAACCTCATCAGTTTCAGAATATGAGAACAGACCATAGATTGGTTCCATTCCCCTAGGTACTGAAACTTTAGAAGATTTCCTGTAGGGAGAAGACAGGAAAGCACATCCAGTAGCAATGGTAATAGGCTGTGATTTTTGTGCTGACTGGCTGGAGTGCTTCACTGTGTCCAAGTCATTACAGACCTTCCTCGAGGCTGTGACTTTCTGAACCCCACCAGGGGCAGTGGCTACCTGAACCCCACCTGGGGCAGTGGCCCTTGGAACCCCACCTGGGGTAGTGACTTTCTGAACCCCACCCGGGGTAGTGACTTTCTGAACCCCACCCGGGGCAGTGGCCCTCGGAACCCCTTCTGGGGAAGTGGCCCTCGGAACCCCCTCTGGGGCAGTGGCCCACGGAACCCCCTCTGGGGCAGTGGCCCACGGAACCCCCTCTGGGGCAGTGGCCCTCGGAACCCCCGCTGGGGCAGTGGCCCTCGGAACCCCCGCTGGGGCAGTGGCCCTCGGAACCCCCGCTGGGGCAGTGGCCCTCGGAACCCCCGCTGGGGCAGTGGCCCTCGGAACCCCCGCTGGGGCAGTGGCACTCGGAACCCCCGCTGGGGCAGTGGCCTTCGGGAACCCCGCTGGGGCAGTGGCCTTCGGGAACCCCGCTGGGGCAGTGGCCTTCGGGAACCCCGCTGGGGCAGTGGCCTCGGATTCTTCTACTGGGGCCGGGCCGTCAGCCTCCCACTCTGGGACCGGGCCGTCAGCCTCCCACTCTGGGACCGGGCCGTCAGCCTCCCACTCTGGGACCGGGCCGTCAGCCTCCCACTCTGGGACCGGGCCGTCAGCCTCCCACTCTGGGACCGGGCCGTCAGCCTCCCTCTCTGAGTCGATAATTATCGAAACTTCTCCCGGGACTATGACCTCCGGGACTTTTGCTGAAGCTATAACCTTCAGAACCTCCACTAACGCTATGCCTCTTGAGTCCTTTCCTGGGGAAGCGACCTCTAGACCCTTCTCTGGGGCTGTGTCTCTCGAGACCTCACTTGGGGATATTACTTCAAAGATCCCTTCTGAGGTTTTGGTTCTCGAGTTCCCTTCTAGAACTATGGTTTTAGATACCCTTTCTGGGGTTGCGCTTTTCAAGTCCCTACCTGGGGTAACAGCTTCTGAGACCCCTTCTGGTATTGACACCTGAGCTATTATATTCGATGTCCCTCTATGACCCAGAGCATCAGGTACCGCTCCAGGACCCTGGGCATCGGGTACCGCTCCAGGACCCTGGGCATCGGGCACCGCTCCAGGACCCTGGGCATCGGGCACCGCTCCAGGACCCTGGGCATCGGGCACCGCTCCAGGACCCTGGGCATCGGGCACCGCTCCAGGACCCTGGGCAACGGGCACCGCTCCAGGACCCCGGGCATCGGGCACCACTCCAGGACCCCGGGCACCGCTCCAGGGGTTTGCAACTCTGCTTCAACAGGAAAATCAAGAGAGGAGAGAAACATTCTCCTTTGGTTCCTGAATCTATAATGGGGCTCCCTAGCCCAAGGACCCCAATTATAGGACAGAGTGCTTTTTAGTGTGGGTTGTGTGACAAGTACCTCTGCCACAGTAGAGACAGGAGTAGGTCTTGTATCCTGACTCAACTTGGCCAGAGGGCAGGACTTGTCGCCACACTTTGGCTTGCGCAACTCACAGGTCTGCAGATAGTGGCCTAAACACCCACAATATAGGCATAAATTTAAGTTTCTGCGACGCAGATGCTCCTCTTCTGAGAGCCTGGGCCGCAGAAAACTTTTAAACTTTTTCTCTCCAACTGAACCTGAGGATTCTCTTGTCACCATATTGTGAGCAAGAGTCTCTTCAGAAATAGATGTACTCTCAACAACTTCTGGCTAGATCAGCAAAATTTTGGTCCGAAGGTTTTGCAGTTGCTTTAAGGATTGCTACAAAACCTCCAGCCGCTCAGGTTTCAAAGCACTGAAAGCAGAGTTCAGGGCTGAGAGAGATGCTTGCAGGGCTTTTGCATAGTAGGCATAGGAGGATTTCAAACTAGACAAGACAAGACTAGACACGATTCTAAGACAAGATTCTAGACAAGATTCAGAGACAAGATTCTAGACACAATTCCAGACATGATTCTAAGACAAGGTTCTAGACAAGATTCTTAGACAAGATTCTAGACACGACTGGATTCTAAACACCGGACTGGATTCTGCACACTGAATTCTAGACAGGACTGGATTCTAGACAGGACTGGATTCAGCACACTGAATTCTAGACAGGACACTGGACCAAAAAAGAAAAAACTACTATTTAGCTTTGTTTCTTTTTTGTTGTATGGCCGGTGATAATGTTACGTTCCTGGTGCTCAGAACAAGAGAGATGTTGCGTAGTGAGTCCAGAGCACCAGAATGTGACGCTGAAATAAGGTGTGGTATGGAAATAGCCCCTAGCAGCCTACCTCCATTGTTTCACCCGTGTGGTCAGTTCACGCCTGCGTGACTATGGTTTCTTGGGGCCACGGCAGCCGCGTTTGAAGGGCGGATTAGGTCTGCCCAACTCCGATGCCCCCAGGTCTTAGAGTGAGACAAGGCGTGAACCAAGACAGGATAATAACAAGGGGACCTCTAACTAAAGCAAACAGAAGGCTAGGGGCTACTAAAAAACCCTAAAACTAAATATATGTGCGGCACGCTGCCAAAGGAAAAGAACAAAGGAAATGCTGTCCACACGCCGACACAATACTGTTGTGTGCCGGTGGTGACAGCATATGCAGAACTCTCTGCAAAACACCAGTAACATATATAACCAAAGAATACAGCGGCCTAGGCCGAAGGACGCGGCAAAGCCGCTACTCACGAAACTGGTACAAATACTTGCAAACGGACAGGTACCCCCAATGTAGCAGACACAGGCTCACAGAACCGGAGGACAGGCAGAATCCCAAATGACAGACCGGTGGACACCAAGAAGCCAGACACTCGATCAGGCACAGACAAAGCCACAGGACTTCTGGACAGGAACGCTTCACGGCAGGACACTGAATCAGACACTGGATCAGACACTGGATCAAGGCTGGAAGCAGCAAGACATAAGCTGCTAGACAGAAGCTCAGAAACTCAGGAACTGGCAGGAACTAGCTCAGAACTATCACCGGCATCTGTGTATTGCACTGAGCCAGAATATAACAGAGAGCCCTAATTAATTATGTCGTGCAGCTGCCCTGTTGCACGACTCCAAACTGACAAGATGCAATTAACAGACAGGTGAGGCCAAACACATGGAAAAAGGCTGCAATTACACAGACTCACCACCGGCAGCAAACAAGAGTCTTCTAAACCAGAGCAAAGGGAAATCCTGGCCTGCAAGAGAACATAAAATACATAAACGGAAAACAGGAATGTAAAGGTGTGAAATAGAGAAGAGTCGTGGCGCCAACCGATACAAGCTGCAACTCGACTGGTCAAGGGGGTAGCCCCAATCCCCAAACAGAAATGTAAACGGTAAGGTTTAACCAGAAGATGTGCGCTAATCGGGACAATTAATAATCATAAAATGGTACTTCCCTTATGTAACCTCTTTCGTGGATTTTAACATGAAATTCCAATGTCATGGATCCATATGTGAAAAAGAAAATTGAAATATATAGTGTAGTATGTTCACAATAAAAAATTTTAATACAATACACTGACAATACACAATCTAATGCTGGTAAAACAGTTGCTGCAAGCAAAGGTGGTAGATGGGAAATTACCAGAGCATAGGAATAAATGAGTCTTTAAATGATATCTTTAAATTCTGGTTAGTTAAAAAACATCCAAATCTTGAAATCAAGTGAAGGTGGAGGTTTACCAGATTTAGGTGAAGTGATTGCGTTTAAGATGTTACCCAGGGGAGATATCGGCTCCGGAACCAAATTCTCCAGCAATCCTCAAACCGTCTGGTAAATACTTCCTTCTGCGGTGGTTAGTCTGTCATACAGTGCCGACGCGTTTCGGGATCTCTCCCTTCATCAAGGCTGCATGACAGACTGTACAAATAATGAGCTATTTAAGCTCTCCATGAGAAACACTTCCGGGTCGGGAGGTCACATCAGAATAAAATTAAATTACATCATATAATCTCTTAATCATAACCATACAACATAGTAGTCAGTGTGGTACATCTCCAAGTATAAATGTATAAAAACTATTCTTAAAACCGTTTTACCAGCATTAGATTGTGTATTGTCAGTGTATTGTATTAAAAATTTTTATTGTGAACATACTACACTATATATTTCAATTTTCTTTTTCACATATGGATCCATGACATCGGAATCTCATGTTAAAATCCACGAAAGAGGTTACATAAGGGAAGTACCATTTTATGATTATTAATTGTCCCGATTAGCGCACATCTTCTGGTTAAACCTTACCGGAAAACAGGAATGAACCACTACCTGTGGTTCATAACAGTACCCTCTCCTTAAGGGTGGGCTCCGAACACCCCATGACACCCACGGGGAACAGAAACAGAAGTAAAACATAAAATACATAGCCAAAATGCAAAACAGGAATGAGCCACTGCCGTGGCTCATAACAAGTACTGCCAGAGGTCATGACCATAACCCGTGATAAGATGAAAGATGTTCACCACAGTGCTCAGGCTCCTTATACTCATACTCACTATGAACACGTCATCAAGAGACACCTCATAGATAGGACAGAGCATGCAGCCTCTGATTTAATCCACGAATCCACCGGGATTCAGTTCCTTCTCGCATTAGACATCACCCGTACAGCCAGAGGAACTATAAATTATAGGTATATCCATGCGCTAGCGAACTTGATAGATGATATCACTGAGATGTATGACGACACCTTCAGGTATACGGGGAGGGAGTTACAAGCCTACAAGAAGGAACTGATTCAGCACAGGATGGTCCTAAATTATATCACAGCCGTGACAGGTGGGTACTGTGTTACTCTGGCAACTCAATATGGTGAGAAGTGCTGTACGTATATTACCCCACAGAGATCATCGATCAAAAGATGGACGATATCTTGCAGTTGAAGTGGGAGTTCAGGAGGAAGCACAACCTTAGCTTGGCGACTGTGAGTAATGAACTGACCGGCTGGGTCTCATGGTTGAACCCACACAATTGGTTCTCAGGTTTAGGAGAGTGGGCTCAAAATGTCATCATAAGTGTAGGGAAGTTTCTCCTTTGTATCCTGGGAGTCGTCATAATTATTGGTTTGATATTTAGGTGTGTTCGAATTCTGACGCGGCGCAAGCACGGCACAAAATTGATGAGTCTAAGGAGCAAGGGTACTGTTACAGCAGTAGATTTAATTTACGACCCATCCATAGAGACTGTGATATGATAAGGATTGCAAATGAATTTCATGGCCTGTTTCGTTCACCCGTTTTTCTTTTGTTTCCCCCTCTGCCCAGATACATCCATCCGGAAAACACATCAGCCCTACCCAAAATGTTTATGTGAATGTATTTTAGATATGTGTGTTATCTTCATCTCTGCAACCTCCAGTAAATGGCACACATAGTCGACAGGTGATATCCACATATACTAGCACTCACATATGTTTCCCCCTCCATGTATCATCAACTAAATGTGCACCCCATTTGTTAGAACAAAAAGCCAAAAAGAGCTTGGTAGTGTTTGTTGGCCCATTTACAGACCCTTAATACGGGATAAGAAGGATTTAATGTATACTTCACAATACCTCGAAGCTTATTTAGAACATATACGGCACGATGATACATGCCCCTCAGACATGGATTCATACATACATGCTTTTTACTATCCCACTAGGTCATACATTTCCCACCTACAACTCTCCCCGATCATCTGTAGATATTGTATAGATATTTTTCTGTTTAGTGATTAGATAGTGGCAGTTATTTGTGACTGCCAAAGGGTGGATTGTCAAAGTCAAAAAATATTGCAGTACACACATCACGTACAAACTACACACAGATGGCCTCCGCGCGTGTACTGGTTCTGCCGTGCGTGCACATATCCGCAATTTGCGTACGGTCGCTCCCGTGGTCCTGCGCATTAGCGCGTGGTATGGGTATTTACGGTAGAGTTTGTGAACGCATGGAAAGCTATCAAAACACATTACATATTTAATCCAAATAGTGCACAATGTACACATAGTCTCCCTGCACCACATCAGAAAGTAACAGCAGTTTAAATGGTAACAGAACAAAGGGATTCACCTTTACAGGATAGGATAGGATAGGACAGAACAAGGTTATAAGGTGGTGTTTGGTATCCAGCTGTAGGGTATTTTAAGGGTAACATTCCAGTGTTGGTTTGAGGAAGATCGCATGTTCCTGCGGATAGTTGTGTGCAGGAGCAGAATATAGATATAAACTGTATTTACTGTACATTATGTATGCGGCGGGAATCCAGAGGAGACCACCCACAAGAGCAGTTGGAACAGACATCGCCCACCTATTCAAACCGACCTATGACCTCTCCTGTACTGTAAATGACCATCCCTGTGTCCAATGGACAAAGAGATTACAGTATCCATTGTGTTAAGTTTTGGATGAATTGTATAAAGAGAGCCTGCTACAGGCCTGGTCAGACACAAGACTCACAACGTTATCTATCAGATGACGGAGGACCAGACTGGGTAGCGCGGCTAATCCACTCACGTATGTACCATTGATTGTAGCCATTATTCTGTTGTATTGTATTGTTTATATTGTAACCCCCTTTCAGCAATAATACGCTGTAGTGTCGGAACCCTGTGGTTTAACTACAAACTGGTGTCGTGTCTTCCTTTCCCTGCTAAGGTTTAAAGTGTATTACTATCGCATTGCATTGCTGTAAAAGGTTTAAAATGTATCTCTGGGTGTGTACACGCTGCGTGTACTTTGTACCGTCAGCGCGGCATGTGTACGCAAAGTCCGTACACTGTACGGGACTCTGTACGCAAACAGTGTACAATATACGTAGGGTGTGTATTAAGTTTAGCGGCCGCAGCGGCTTCATGGTAAGGTGTATTTGAAGTGTGTATAAGGTATAGCTTTTCATTCCTGCATATAAAACGGCATTATCACCCCCATAACTGTTTACTTAGAAATACCTGATAAGAACTGCATTTAACATACAGAAAAAAAAATGATGTAGCAGTTAACCAATATTAAAAAATAGGGACAATGGCTTATTCAGAGATGGATGCAGCCACGCGTCCGTACGCAGTGGCCGCGTCCATCTGGTCTGCGCATGCACACTGACCGCAGTGCACATGCACGACCCTTCTCCTTGCGGACACATCCAGGAAGAATGCGGCCACAAGATGATTGACAGCTGCGACCGATCGCAGTGAGGTGACGCGGCGTTGGGGGTGTCCAAATGGGGGCGTGTGAGGACCGTTTTGACCGTTGATGTCACACGCAGCCGCTCCGCTTAAAAGTATGTCAGTCAACCACCTGACGGTTCAGGGGTCAACCTTAGTTTGATGAGTCCGCAAATTGCGGAAGCATTAGGAGGCGGCCCGTCACACATGCTCGGCGGCCGTGCCCTGTGCTGAGCGGTCCCCAGCATGTGAGGAGACAGACGCAGATGTGGCTGTGTATGCTGCGATCTGCATCCATCTATGAATCGGCCCCAAAATTTAAAAACCTGGGACATTTAGGGGTGGATAGCAAATAGGCTCTGAGTATTTCGCTCAATATGTTCATTTTCATCTTTTGCTCCTCCCGACCTTTATTTATTTAATCTCTTCTTATGTAAGCAGCACTGCAAGGTACCATGAGATCAGGTACGTGCGGTGAGGTAAATGGCTGAGGAGGCACTGGCTTGTACCAGAGCCAGATTAACACACAATGCATGAGCCAAAGGGTTCATGTAGGCATTATACACAGGTGCAGCAGTATATACACGTGGGCATTATACACAGGTGCAGCAGTATATACACGTGGGCATTATACACAGGTGCAGCAGTATATACACGTGGATATTATACACAGGTGCAGCAGTATATACATGTGGGCAATATGCACAGGTGCAGCAGTATATACACATGTAGGCATTATACACAGGTGCAGCAGTATATACACGTGGCCATTATACACAGGTGCAGCAGTATATACACGTGGGCATTATACACAGGTGCAGCAGTATATACACGTGGGCATTATACAAGGGTGAAGCAGTATATACACGTGGATATTATACACAGGTGCAGCAGTATATACATTTGGATATTATACACAGGTGCAGCAGTATATACATTTGGATATTATACACAGGTGCAGCAGTATATACATGTGGATATTATACACAGGTGCAGCAGTATATACATGTGGATATTATACACAGATGCAGCAGTATATACATGTGGATATTATACACAGGTGCAGCAGTATATACATGTGAGCAATATACACAGGTGCAGGCAGCAGTATATACACGTGGGCATTATACACAGGTGCAGCAGTATATACACGTGGGCATTATACACAGGTGCAGCAGTATATACACGTGGGCATTATACACAGGTGCAGCAGTATATACACGTGGGCATTATACACAGGTGCAGCAGTATATACACGTGGGCATTATACACAGGTGCAGCAGTATATACACGTGGGCATCATACACAGGTGCAGCAGTATATACACGTGGGCATCATACACAGGTGCAGCAGTATATACACGTGGGCATCATACACAGGTGCAGCAGTATATACACGTGGGCATCATACACAGGTGCAGCAGTATATACACGTGGACATTATACACAGGTGCAGCAGTATATACATGTGGATATTATACACAGGTGCAGCAGTATATACATGTGCATATTATACACAAGTGCAGCAGTGTATACATGTGGGCATTATGCACAGGTGCAGCAGTGTATACATGTGGGCATTATACACAGGCGCAGCAGTATATACACATGTGGATATTATATACAGGTGCAGCAGTATATACACATGTGGACATTATACACAGGTGCAGCAGTATATACATGTGGATATTATACACAAGTGCAGAAGTTTATACTGCTGGAAATTTGGTGAGCTTTGATCAGAGATGTGTGGAAAACATATGTACTGCCTCACCTGTCATCGACTTTTTGCTCCAGCATTTTGATTATAGAAATGATTAGAATAATACAAAGAAGGTATTTCTAATATATTCTTTGTATTTTTCAGATACTTTATATAATCAAACCTCTAGTTTACACCTTAATATGACAGGAAAGGCTCTGCCTCACCTGACTCACCTCACCGCACATCACTGCATTAGATACACTCCGTTGAAGAGTGTAGCTAACCAGCAGCAACAGATAAGGGACTTGCATATTCAAAATGGACCTTCTTGGTCAATGCATATTTTAGAGCAGGGGTAGGTAGTGTGTGGCACTTCAGCTCCTGTGGAACTACACATCCCAGAATGCCCTGCTACCAATTTGCTGTTAGGGCAAAATAGTCTTATGGGAGAAATTGCTACCTAAATAAAATATATTATTATTAATAATAATAATAATAATAATAATAATAATAATAATAATAATACTTTTTGTATTATTATTATTATTATTATTATTATTATTATTGTTATTGTTATTATTAATAAATTTGCCACAGGGCATGTTGAGATGTATAGTTTTACTGTTTGATGTTGACATTACTGAAGTGATGATATTGAAAATGTCGTGATCTACAGAATGTGGACACATGACATGTCAACATTCTGCATGGACTGGCAGCGGAGGGTTAGGGTTAGGCTACAGGATGGTAAGGGTTTAGAGTTTTGCTCTATGGTGAGGTCATGGTTAGACTACGGTAGGAGAGGTTATGTTTAGGCAGTAGGGGGATAGGGTTAGTCATACTTACTGCCGGAAGCAAAGCAGCTTACACTGTACGTCATCCTGACTTCACCGGCGGATCTGGAAGACACCATTGGAGCTGCCAGACAAGCTGTGCCAGGTAGGTAATCACTAGACCACCATGGATGTTTTGCCAACATCATGGCGACACTTCATCATTGTCGACAAAATATACCACACCCTCATAGATTTTCTGCTGGCTTTACACAGGAGATCCATTACTATTTCCCTCATCTGGATTCATGAACCAGGGCCCTCATTCCGAGTTGTTTGCTCGCTAGCTGCTTTTAGCAGCATTGCAATGCAAACGCTAGGCCGCCGCCCTCTGGGAGTGTATCTTAGCTTAGCAGACTAGCGAACGAAAGAGTAGCAGAATTGCTACTAAATATTTTCTTGCAGTTTCTGAGTAACTCCAGACCTACTCCTAGATTGCGATCAGCTCGGTCCATTTAGTTCCTGGTTTGACGTCACAAACACGCCCTGCGTTCGGCCAGCCACTCCCCCGTTTCTGCAGACACTCCCGCATTTTTCCCTGACACGCCTGCGTTTTTTAGCATACTCCCAGAAAACGCTCAGTTACCACCCAGAAACGCCCCTTTCCTGTCAATCACTCACCGATCAGCAGTGCGACTGAAAGTCGCCGCACGATCAACAGCAAAACTGCTAAGTTTTTAGTTAAATAACTAAGCACATGCGCGCTGCGTACCATGCACATGCGCATTTAGCAACAAATCGCAGCATAGCAAAAATCGGCAACGAGCGATCAACTCGGAATGACCACCCTTATACAGTAGGTCCTTAAGTCCAACTTTAAGTAAATTTACTGTACATGTTGTAACAGGGTCAAGGGAACAGGTACCATCTCCTGGGGTAGACGGCAGGATGCAGAAGCTGAGAGATCACACAAGTCTGTTGGTTTGGTGCAACTGACCTCAACCAGTTCTATTGTGCAGCAAAACAGATATAAACACCAAAAGAAATGCCTTGCCGCCCGGCGCTAACTATACACAGGATAATCCTAACTCTCTAAAACAACGATACAGGGGAAGTTTTTACCAGGCACAGCTCACTGGATTTCAAGAGCAGGTTTCTCTCACAGAGACTTCATAGTCCCCAAGTAGTGTGGGAGCAATGATCAGGTTGACAGCCTTTTTAACACACCCATACAGCTGAAAGTCCTAATTAGCCTTTTGTGAGGCTAAAAGCCCAAAGACCGAAATGGATGGAAAACCCGTCCTCTCTTCTCACATCCAACCCCAGGACCCTTATCCGGTTATTAACAAAAGCCAAAAAGCTCTCAGCAGAAGCAACACAATATTCCTGGGGTTTTAAAACACATAGGTACAGTAAGAAACCTTAGGCAAATATACCTGCCTTCCACCACTATTCCAGTGATCTTGTCACAATATCTGTATATTTCCATTTTATGTTATATATATATATTCTTTACTCTTCTTCGGTACGGTTTCCTCTTTTTTAAAACAACATTTTCTATGCTTTTTAAAATGTATTCAATTTTTTTTTCTATTTTATAAATTTGGTGTACTTTTTGGTGAGCTAACAAAGAACATTGGGGTAAATGTATTAACCTGGAGAAGACATAAGGAAGTGATAAACCAGTGATATGTGCAAGGTGATAAAGGCACCAGCCAATCAGACCCTAACTGTTAATTTACATATTGGAGCTGATTGGCTGGTGCCTTTATCACCTTGCACATATCACTGGTTTATCACTTCCTTATGCCTTCTCCAGGTAATACATCTGCCCCATTGGGCCTAATTCAGAGTTGATCGCAGCAGCAAATTTGTTAGCAATTGGGCAAAACCATATGCACTGCAGGGGGGGCAGATATAACATGTGCAGAGAGATTTAGATTTGGGTGGGGTGTGTTCAAACTTAAATCTAAATTGCAGTGTAAAAATAAAGCAGCCAATATTGACCCTGCACAGAAGCAAAATAACCCACCCAAATCTAACTCTCTCTCCAGATGTTATATCTGCAACTGCCACTCCTGCAGTGCACATAGGGGGTCATTCCGAGTTGTTCGCTCGGTAAATTTCTTCGCATCGCAGCGATTTTCCGCTTAGTGCGCATGCGCAATGTCCGCACTGCGACTGCGCCAAGTAAATTTGCTATGCAGTTAGGATTTTACTCACGGATTTTTCCTCGTTCTGGTGATCGTAATGTGATTGACAGGAAGTGGGTGTTTCTGGGCGGTAACTGGCCGTTTTATGGGAGTGTGTGAAAAAACGCTACCGTTTCTGGGAAAAACGCGGGAGTGGCTGGAGAAACGGAGGAGTGTCTGGGCGAACGCTGGGTGTGTTTGTGACGTCAAACCAGGAACGACAAGCACTGAACTGATCGCAGATGCCGAGTAAGTCTCGAGTTACTCAGAAACTGCACAGAGATGTCTTATCGCAATATTGCGAATGTTTCGTTCGCAATTTTGATAAGCTAAGATTCACTCCCAGTTGGCGGCGGCTTAGCGTGTGCAAAGCTGCTAAAAGCAGCTTGCGAGCGAACAACTCGGAATGACCCCCATAGTTTTGCCCAACTGCTAACAAATTTGCTGCTGCGATCAACTCTTAATTAGCCCCTTTGGCCCTCATTCCAAGTTGTTCGCTCGCTGCTAATTTTAGCAGAATTGCTAATAGGCTAAAATCCGGCAGTTCTGCGCATGCGTATGCACAGCAGGGCGCACGCGCTAAGCAAATTTACACAAAACTATGCTATTTTACTCACAGGCGAACTAAGCTTTTCAATCGCTCTGCTGATTGACAGGAAGTGGGTGTTTCTGGGCGGAAACTGTCCGTTTTCAGGGAGTGTGCTAAAAAATGCAGGCGTGCCAGGTAAAAACGCAGGAGTGGCTGGAGAAACGGAGGAGTGGCTGGTCGGACGCTGGGCGTGTGTGTGACGTCAAACCAGGAACTAAACGGACTGAGGTGATCACAATCTAGGAGTAGGTCTGGAGCTACTCAGAAACTGCAAGGAAATTGCTTTCGTTAGCAATTCTGCTAATATTAGCAGAATTGCTAATATTTCGTTAGCAATTGCTAATCTTTCGTTAGCAATTCTACTATGCTAAGATACACTCCCAGAGGGTGGCGGCTTTGTGTTTGCATTTCTGCTAAAAGTAGCTAGTGAGCGAACAACTCGGAATGAGGGCCTTTGGGGGTAATTCCAAGTTGATCGCAGCAGGATTTTGATAGCAATTGGGCAAAACCATGTGCACTGCAGGGGAGGCAGATATAACATGTGCAGAGAGAGTTAGATTTGGGTGGGTTATTTTGTTTCTGTGCAGGGTAAATACTGGCTGCTTTATTTTACACTGCAAATTAGATTGCAGATTGAACACACCCCACCCAAATCTAATTCTTTCTGCACATTTTATATCTGCCTCCAGAGCCGGCCCTAACCAATATGATGCCCTAGGCAAGATTTTGGCTGGTGCCCCCTAGCAACGCCGCTAGTTCTGCAGGAGATGCCTAGCATGAGTCAGCTGGCAGCTCTGCTAACATCGGGCGCCTTTTGTTTATGAAAATGCATCTTATTTGCATTACTATGTGGCTAGGATGCACAAGCAACTTCTGCTGATTAAAATGATATGCAGCATGCCTATATTCTGTGTGCGACTGCGGCTATATCTGCATATGAATTGCTACATTACAGTGATTTCCAGGACTACACTGCAACATAGCATTTCGTATGCAGATACAGCCGCAGTCACACACAGAATATAGGCATGCCGCATATCATTTTAATCAGCAGAAGCTTCTGGTGCCCCTAAGCATACCAAATGCCCTAGGCATTTGCCTAGTTTGCCTATGCCTAAGGCCGGCTCTGTCTGCCTCCCCTGCAGTGCACATGGTTTTGCCCAATTGCTATCAAAAATCCTGCTGCGATCAACTTGGAATTACCCCCACGGTATGCGCAAAATTGCGAACATGTTGCAAAATTGCGAATATCCGCCCCCACTGTATTTTTTGCCAATTCGTTCGCAGTATTACACAATGTGGGCGTACGCCAAATGACATCGCAGCAATGCGAGGGCATAGCATTAACACAAACGTCAACGTAAAAATACGAAGTTTTAGTAGATTTACACATTCTTCTTAAAAGTGCACACTTTTGCGGAAAATCGCACAACAATGGGGGTAATTCCAAGTTGATCGCAGCAGGCTTTTTTTTAGCAGTTGGGCAAAACCATGTGCACTGCAGGGGAGGCAGATATAACATGTGCAGAGAGAGTTAGATGTGGGTGGGTTATTTTGTTTCTGTGCAGGGTAAATACTGGCTGCTTTATTTTTACACTGCAAATTAGATTGCAGATTGAACACACCCCACCCAAATCTATCTCTCTCTGCACATGTTATATCTGCCTCCCCTGCAGTGCACATGGTTTTGCCCAACTGCCAAAAAAAAGCCTGCTGCGATCAACTTGGAATTACCCCCAATGGGTTTTTTTTCTATTAAGTGAAATTACACCTTTCAGTTTAAAGTCCACAAGCCCTCCTCAATTACCAATCCAATTAGTGTAATGAATGAGAATGTTCATGACCAATTAAGTGTTCTTAAAATACCTGAAGAACACTTTGTAGTCATAATTGGCCATCAACATTTAAATGTTAAAAATATAAATATAGATGTTTTAAATGTGCCTGGTGTTTTTTTTTTTGGTGTCGAGGTTTAGTTAGTGAATGAAGGTGTTTACATGTTTATTTAGACAATAACCTCCTAACTGTATTTTTTTTTTTAAATAAATCTTCCGTTAGATGTGTGAAATGTTTAAGTTAATAATTTTCTGCTAGGCAATCTGGTGTTCCTTTATTGCATTAATAAACACAACACCCGCTTATCTTGAAATATATAGTTTTTATTTTTTTATTTTTTATTTTTAAACAGAAAATTAAACATATATTTATATTAAAATTATCCAAATTTTTGGAGCTGGTCTACATTTTCCAGCAAGGCAATAAGATTTAGGCGCATGTTGGCCAGAATGCCCGCAAACGTTGTGGGATCTCCAACTGCAACATCTGAAATTAAGAGGCAACATAAACATTACTAACTTACTCACATTACTTATTTTACAAGCAAGGCATAAAGCACACTTTAATGCAGGCATGTCCAAACTGAGGCCCTCCAGCTGTTGTGAAACTACATATACCAGCATGTCAAGACACAGTTTTGGGGTCAGAGAATGCAAAACTGTGTCAGGGCATGCTGGGATGTGTAGTTTCTCAGCAGCTGGAGGGCCGCAGTTTGAACAGGCCTGCATTAATGCCTAAGTGACTACATCATGTCTGTTTTAAGGATAAATCAGTAGCAGAACAACACAGAAGCCTGCTCAGCAATGTTTGTTTTTAACTATTATTTTTGCAAAAAGTGTACCACACCATGGGTAAAATTTACTAATATGGGAGTTCTATTTAAGATGGGACGTTGACCATAGCAACCAATCAAATTCAACATATTATCTTGTAGAAGGGGCCACAAAAATTGCAAGTATAATCTTATTGTTTGCCATGGGCAACATCCCATCTTAAAGAGAACTACCATCTTAGTAAATGTAACACCATGTTGGCATTCATTCACATCTGGAGTGAAGCCGACTTATCTTTTTGGGGATTGGCCCTGCATCATCACACTGCATATCAACATCTTCAGAAGGACAACATATTGTAGCATACCCACACTCCCTGAAAGCCTGCCTTACTTGCTACATAAGGTCCAACATGTTTTTATTTATTTATTTATTTTTTGTGTGTGTAAATTTCACATTAAAAATCACTGTGTCCTTAGCCAGCCTAACAAAGTGAAGCATGCAAATTCAATGTGCAAATATTGGAATACCCAACCACAAGTGTAAAAGTCCAACAACATACTACACTCCACTCACGTCTAACTGTTTAGCAGATAATGTTGCACATACAAACCCTGTTGTCCTGGGCAACCCTGTTGACATAATGAGTGTCGACCTAGAGTGGGCATCCTCAACATTGCAGACGTAGACACTGTACATCTAATGTTCCTCACACAAATGTAAAAGCAACATCCATACCATGATGAAGAAGACAAACATTTTACCTTGGCAAAAGATTTTACCCAGTACAACACTGCATTTATTAGAATGTGTAGTGAAATTCGGATAATAAAATAATGTCAATGATTGTCAACTTACTGTCCTGTCCCACTTGTTCTCCTCCCAGAAGTGCCTCGAGGCCTCTGCTGCCCATTCGGAAGGTGGGGATGGCGGCTGGATGGAGGATGGCGGCTGGATGGGGGATGGCGGCTGGATGGGGGAAGGAGGCTGGATGGGGGAAGGAGGCTGGATGGGGGTCGGAGGCTGGATGGTGGAAGGAGGCTGGAAGGGGGAGCTTGGTACAGAGGGTGGGTCAGATTGAGAGGGGGAGGGTGGCGGAGAGGTGGGTTGGTTCACAGAGGGGGAGGGGGCCAGAGAGGGGGAATGGGAAAGAGAAGGGGAGGGGGGCTGAGAAGGGGACTGGGAAGGAGAGGGGGAATGGGAAAGAGAGGGGAGGGGGGCTGAGAAGGGGACTGGGAAGGAGAGGGGGATTGGGTGTGAGAAGGGGAGGGGGGCTCAGAAGGGGACTGGGAAGGAGAGGGGGATTGGGTGTGAGAAGTGGAGGGGGGCTCAGAAGGGGACTGGGAAGGAGAGGGGGATTGGGTGTGAGAAGGGGAGGGGGGCTCAGAAGGGGACTGGGAAGGAGTGGGGGTTTGGGTGTGAGAAGGGGAGGGGGGCTCAGAAGGGGACTGGGAAGGAGAGGGGGAATGGGTGTGAGAAGGGGAGGGGGGCTGAGAAGGGGACTGGGAAGGAGAGGGGGAATGGGTGTGAGAAGGGGAGGGGGGCTGAGAAGGGGACTGGGAAGGAGAGGGGGAATGGGTGTGAGAAGGGGAGGGGGGCTCAGAAGGGGACTGGTCGGGGCTCCCAGCAGCAGCAGCTTGCCGTTGTGCTCGGCCTAGAATGACATATGTAATATTTTGTTTGTAGCATGAAAATTTATAACAACAGCATTTTTCTATTACTCTGTTCTGTCCCATGTTAAAGACACAGGGGTAACATTAATAGTTTTTTCTAATTTTGAAACTGGTGAGGTTGCCCATAGCAACCAAACAGATTATATGTAACATTTATTAAGCTGCTTCTAGAATATAATAGATTGAATCTGATTGGTTGCTATAGGCAACATCTCCAGTTCTTTAAAAAAAAAAACAAATAAAATTACCACACTGAGCAAGTTAGTGAGTTCAGTTGACAGCCTGTGTAGCAACTCTGTACAACAACATGCACTTTTTCAGAAGCACCTTGCTACACAGTCAGTACTGCTTGCCCTACCCACACACACTCATGTTTATTCTACAAGTTTATTGTAAGTGTGCTAATTTTCACACTCTCACTTAGTGAAAGTATGCAAAGTATTTGCGAAAATGTGTTATGCACTGTAATATATTACTTACTGCGCCCACGTAGGGTCCGGATTTGTTGTCTCAGCTCCGCCAACAGGTCCGGCGTACGCCTGCGGAGATCGCTCCAGCGCCTCTCGAGCTGGATCACGGACCTCCGGCTGCGGACGCGGGTCCGCAATAAGCAGCGGACCTCCGCGTAGGCCTCGCGCTTTACCCTATTTGGGACAAAGGGCCCTGCGCGGCCTACGCGGCGGTCCATCACCGCTACCAGGATGCGCAGCTCGCGGCACGTGCAAGCTGCTGCGCGCATCATGGCAATGGCGTTTTCCATATATGGGCTTATATTTATAGTTTTTGGTTGCATGTGATTGGTTGGAAATGTATGGTGTCATCTGTAATCAACTTTATTGATATGTGTACATTGATGTGCAGGACAGTTTGTACAGTTCTCATGTGCGGAGATTCGCACCAGCGGACACACACACACACACACACACACACACACACACACACACACTCACTCATATGGATTCTCATCAAAAACAGGTTATATTTCAAATATATCTTACAAAATAACAGTTTGTTTTTAATAAAAACTATTGGATACAACAATCTTCCACAACATATATGGAAAGGAGAATATTATATAAATAAAACTACTGAAACAATATAAAATATTCACTAAAATCACTCAGAAATGTGCTCAGAAATGTCCACCGTGCTTCATTAATTTTACGCATACACCCACACAGGTTGATAAAGCTAAATATTTATCTTATATAATACCCTTTATGAGGTCTAAGAACACTGTACGCTATTTACGTATGGAGTACCGTAAGGGTACGCACGTTGCGTAACAATCGCTTAGCCGTAGTCGAGACGCTCAAGCGTCACGTTCGCTCACGGCCAAGAGATCACAGGCAGGCACGCTATTGGCTGCCGACTAACGTAATGATTCGCTATAGCGTAGCGGACGCTCGGGACCACGAGGAGATCACCAGCGGCGCTGACGCTCACAATGTTAAACCTTTATATCTAAACCATAAACAGAGTATTATGCAGTAAGACCTTAGTGTAGTGATAGAGTGTAAATGCAGCACAGTATAACCTTATTAACTTAAAAGCTGTTCGAGCGTCACCGACGCTCTGAGAATACTTAACACTATAAGAAATACACAGATACCGTGCTTAGGGTCCAACGCCTTATATATATATTATGAATGTAGGTAGCAAACTGTGTAACAAACAGCGGCACTCAGAGACTGACACAGCGTGAATAAAGTGCTGGTGCTTTTAATTCATGGCTGGTAACTCCAACGTTTCGGGGCACGCAAGCCCCTTTTTCAAGGTGAGCCAAATACATATACATGGCTCACCTTGAAAAAGGGGCTTGCGTGCCCCGAAACGTTGGAGTTACCAGCCATGAATTAAAAGCACCAGCACTTTATTCACGCTGTGTCAGTCTCTGAGTGCCGCTGTTTGTTACACAGTTTGCTACCTGCATTAATTCCTCCAGATGGCACCTGAGCAACATATCCATCGCTAGGAGAGTGCCGATCCGACAATTGCAAGTATATTATGAATGTTATACTTGCAAAAGAATTAATACAATACAAGTCATACACTACAATATAACATAGACTAACTAACCAGATAACTACACGGGAAATACAATACAATTACGTTTTAAGGGAAAATAAGAGAGAAAGAGGAGAAGAGAGAGAGAGCGAGAGAAATGGCTCACAATAACAGTAAGATCAATATGATTGCGGAGAAAACTTACGCACAAAGGGGAACGATCGCATGCGCCTCTGGACATCCAGCTCCCGATTATCAGCAATGAGAACCGTTGAAGAGTGAGCTGGATGTGATCGGCTTGTCTATTTATGCCCCACACACAATACAATTCAATGGTCCCTACAATCTCATTGTTCATTGGACACAGGAATTCCTCCTCGCATTATAACAAAAGGTCATAGGTTGATTCATACAGGTGGGCTGTGACAATTTCCAACTGCTCAGGTGGGTGGGAAACTAGGTTTCCCGCCGCATGGATAAGTAAGTGCAAATAATAGTAAATGGACATAAACTTCTTATGTCCATAACTATTCGCACGAGCGATTAATTCGCTTCAAACCAACACCGGAATATTGCTAATTAAATACTCTTCCGATGGATACTAAACACCACAGTATTACTCCTGTCTGACCCTTCGTATCAAACAAAGAGGGATTTCTCTGTCCATGAACATGCTACATTGACCAAACTTTCAGAATCTATCAAAGGGACCATGATCTACAAAATACATTATATAGTGGAAATATGTAACGAAAGAGTCGCCCGCTAGACGCATACAATCTCTACCGTAAATGCGCATACCGTGCGCCTGCGGGTGCCCGCAACAGCGAGTATGCGCACTCACGGGAGAGCGCACGCATGCGCAGCAGGGACACATATGAGGTGCAAATATGGCAGTGTGCATCGTGATATTTTTCTGACTTTGACAGTCCACCCTTTGGCAGTCAACAATAACTGCCACTTCCTAAAACATTTCAAAACGAGAAAAATATATGTCAGGGGTTAATACATTTCCATGGTTGGGTAGGGGAGGAGAGGAGAAGGTAGGAAAAGGGTATGACCTAGTGAGATAGCAGAAGCATGTGTGTATGAATCCGTGTTTGGGGGTCATGTATCATCGTGCCGTACGTGTTTTAAATCAAGCTTCGAGGCATTGCGAAGTATACATTTGAATTCCTTCTTATCCCGTGGTACGGGTCTGTGGATGGGCTGTCAAACTCTACCGAGCTCTTTTCGGCTGTGGTTGTAACAAAATGGGGAGCACATTTTAGTTGATGATACATGAATGGGGGAATATGTGATTGCTGATATCTGTGCCTGTATTCCCTATCGACTATGTGTGTAATTACCTGAAGGTTGTAGAGATGAAGAAAAGACATAATTACGGTAAATGCAGTGGTATTCTATGTCAGGTTAATGTACATTTGTCGGTTGAAGTCTTGTTCGGTGTCTGTTGAATGCAGTCTTCTTTGTGCTTTTGCCAAAAGGCGTGTGGGCAAAAAGCTTTGTCAATGTCCATAGACTTACAAGAGTGTTGGGCTAGCGTAATTTTAAAATTTCTAGGGAAACTGGGGGTCTATGGCAAAGTTCATCAAATATCTGTGTATAAGGTTGTCAAAACTTCTTCTTTAATCCATCAGTTGTCTGTATACAGGATCATCAAATTCCTCGTCCGAGTGGGTCTTTTTACCTTGGAGAAAACGGAAAAACAGGTGAAAGAAACGGACCGTAGAAATCGCATTTTCATCACATCATTGTTTCTACATTTGGGTCATAAATCAAATCCATTGGAATTACAGTTTCCTCACTCCTCGGACTCATTACCCTTGTACTACTTTTGCACTTCATTAAAGCCTGACCGCATCTAAATATCAAACCAATCGATATAACAACACCTAAGATACATAGGAGAAACTTCCCAACATCCATTATGACTCCTTGAGCCCATTCTCCTAAACCAGAGAACCAATTTCGCGGGTTCAACCATGACACCCAACCAGTCAGCTCATTACCTACAGCAGCAAGAGTGAGATTGTGTCTCCTGCGAAATTCCCACTTCAGTTGGAGAATATCGTCCATCTTTTGGTCTATGACCTCGACCGGGTCCTCGGTGCTATTTGTAATATATGTGCAACATTTCACGCCGTACTGTGTTTCCAGTGTGACACAATATCCGCCTGTCACTACTGTGAGGTAATTAAGAACCATTCTATGCTGTACCAGTTCTGTTTTATAAGCTTGAAGTTCTCTTCCAGTATACCTAAACGTGTCATCATACATTTCAGTGATATTATCTAACAAATTTGCAAGCGCAGAGATGTATCTATAGTTCATCACTCCTCGAGCGGTGCGGATGAAATCTAGCGCACGTAGAACCTGAATCCCGGTGGATTCATGGATCAGATCAGAGGCCGGATGCTCTGTCCTTTCTGTCAGTTGCCTTTTAACTACGTGCTCGTAATGGGTGTGAGTATAAGGAGCTTGGGCACCACGGTGTATGTCTTTCATTTTGTCATGTGATACAGTCATTACTTCAGGCAGTACTTTTCCAATATAACACAATCCTTCAGAGTTTGGGGCAAGCCACTTATACGCCTTCCTCCCGCATATGAAATATGCATCATCGGGGAGAACATATGGGACGGAGTAAGACATAACCATATTACACATCCTCCATGTGAAATCTCCTACCCCTAATTCTCCCATTTGTTTAGTACACGTATCAGTTTGTACGATATGTGCGCAGTATCCTGGTGATACCTCTCCAACTCTCGTAATCCTACTTCCTAGGGTATACCTATATCGGAAAGATTTTTCTCTACTGGCTATGTGGCGTATAAGTTCTGTATCTGTAGGCATTCTATCTGCTCTATATGAAAAGGTCATGGTTTGGTTGCTCCATGACACTTCCCAACTTCCCGGCTTTCGGGGATTGGTAATGTTAAAACATATTAGGGATCTATCCACATGATATTGGTGGAGCTTCAAACTAGGAGGACTGGAGATATTAAACCTCCTGTCCACCGGTCTCCCACCCTTTAGCTCAAGTACCTCCCCTACCGTTAAAGGAAATGATACTAGTCCTGATTTGCTATGACCTTGAGGTACTTGAGAGCATACCCAACAATCTGTTTGATTTAACACACACTACCCACTAAGGAGTGATAGTCACTCAATGGATGCCGGTCCATGTGGATATTAAAACTGGATTGGCATTTCTTAATGCACCCATCCTCAACTACGTTGTCACAGAGCCTACAGATACAGTTTTCTTCAGCTAACAATCCAAAAAAAAATGTTTACAAATAACATGGCTGTTAGATTGTTTCCGGTACTCGCCTTTGTTCGGTGCTTGTGTTGCTATTGGAAATTTACACCTCCGTCTTAGTCATTGGAACCTTTCTGGTGTCAAAACTTCTTTCTCGACCTCACTGGTACTCTCACCGAAACAGACTGCTCTGGTCAACATCAGGGTCAACAGGAAAATCCATATCACAGTCTCTTGTGGCAAGTCCATCTTACAGGAGGAGAAAAGAAGAAATTTGTAATGGGGTACAGAAAAACAGTTTGAGGGGGAGAGAAACTTGTTACGATAATTAAGTTCTCTAGTCTTGTTGTTCTTCTTTTTCTGCTGTCATCTCAAAGGTGCTGTCTCTCAGTCTTCCAAACGAACATTCCGGTGATGCAATATTTCTTCCAAACCAGCGATCTTTCTGTAAGGAGCAAAAATCTTGCATTACCATTTGTCTAGCTGATGTATGACATACCATCTTTAAACCATGAAAACATGAGTGAGAAGAGAGGAAAATAAAAAAACAAAAGAGAGAGAACAATTCATATGCATATATATATTACATAAATCAACAATAACCAGCAATAGGAAAAGAGAAAAAAACATTTTTCGAACATTTTTTTTTTAAACATTGTCAGATCATCAGGCTGTCATATCTACATGTCCAATGGTTTCCTTGCGCAGTCCCTCCCCACCAGCACCTGCATTACTCCACTGTCTGTATCTGGCCAGGATACATTGATGCGGATAGGTCATGCTGGGGTTTGGTAGACTTCTGCAAAGACCAAGCGGATATGCAATGTTTGAGTCCTTACTAATAATCGTCAGAGATGGGGAGAGAGAGAGAAAAAAAAACATTTTTCACAAATACATTTACAACGTTTCACCTTGTCATTCCTGTGTCTTCAGTGAATGACCTCCCAATTTATTAACCGTTACCTCAGGCTTACCATCAGTCCTAATGATCACCTTTCCTGACTACATATCATGTGTGTGGCCCAAAATTCTTCCTAAAAGATCCCTGATTATAATTGTGTGTGTTATAATTTTGCTCATTTCTTAGTCTAGGGGGTCTGACTTTATGTGGGTTATTACAGTTGCTGGCATAATGCCCTTCTCTTCTACAATGATAACAAATCCTTGGCTTTCTCCATGTGCTAGGGGCCTGGGGTTCCGGTCGACTTGATTCCTCCTCTAGTGCTTGGATGCTCAGTACCATCAACCGCTCTCCCAGTGCTTCCCTGGTTCTTTGGATATTTTGGTCATGCTCGATAGCGTACTCTCTTAATGCATCCACCGAGATACCTCTCCAATGAGGTATAGAGGTTTGTACCCTAATTTTTAGTGTGTCTTTTAAGCTGTCCATTAATACAGACACAGCTACCTCTCTGTGGTGTACGTTAGTTTCAATGTCATCTATACCAGTGTACCTAGCCATATCCTGCAGAGCCCGGTGAAAATACTCTGATGCGGATTCACCTTCTTTTTGTTTTATTGTAAAGATTTTATTCCACTTTACTACTGCAGGAAAATATTCTTTCAACTGTAGATTGATTCTTTTTACATTATCTTGGTTATACTTGTCTGTTAGTGGTACTTCCTCATCTAGCTTACAATCAGCGATAAATTTCAATGAATCAACATCGGGGGGTAAACATGCCCTCAAAACTGTCCTCCAATCTTTGTTATTTGGCTCTGCAGTGTTTCCTAGCACTCTAATGTATTTTTGACAAGCAACTAAGTCTTTCCTGGGATCAGGAAATTCAGACAGAATTGTTCTTAATTCTGTTCGGGAAAAGGGGCAGTACATGGCGATGTTCCTGACAGGAGTGACTCCTGAAGAGTCAGTTTTCACATTTGGTACTGCAATTACCCTGACAGGATTAAGTCCAGTAACGTCATTCTGAATTGATTCCACGATATGAGGTACATTTGTTTGTGCGTGATGTATAATACCATACGTACCTGTGGACACGACCTCACCTGACCCTCCGTTAGGGGGTTTGATTACAGTCTTTACCGATTTGGTCGCGTCCACCTGGATGTCTTGTGTGATGGCTGCTGGAAAAGGCTCCGACATTGTGCTGGGCTCACTTTCTTGTTGGTGTTCCTGAGGAAAGTTTAACAGGGGGTGCGACTTGCATGGGTTAATAGTTGTCCATTTAACACTTTCATTTTTATAAACCTTATTACGTTTGTTACATTCATTCTTAATATAGTTACTAAGTGCACTTTTATCGCACCCCATTGTGCCTTTCTCCGCAACCATAATCCTCTCCATTGCCATGTCTCTCCTCTCAAGATGAAAGTTAGGTATGTAAGTTACATTTCTTTGCATGTCACTTTCCTGTAGCCATATCTGCAAACAATCATCATGTTTAACTCGTTGTTTCCAGGATTTTATGAGACAGATCCTTTGCCTTAAATTATGCAATACCTCTAAGTCAAAACTACCTATCCCGGGAAATGGTGCCTTATCCCCCGCAGTCATTCGTGTCCATTCATCACAAAAGGTCTCAGTGTGGGGACCATACCTCCTCCACATTACTAACCGAGCAGACCCTCGGGGTCTGCAAGCCTCTGCAGTCTGAACCCTGACTGCTGAACGTCCCTGTGTTGTGCACTTGGCTTCCATTGTGGACCTTACACAGAAAAACTTCCTAAAATGCACCAAACACAGTCTACGGTGGGAGTTTTCCAAGCTCTTCCACCAGCTTCTTCTGCTCCGGGTATCTCCGGTCCGCCTTCTAGCAGACACGTGTAACCGTTGCAGGCCCTATCTCTAGAGATTTTCCTGTGACCAGTGAAAATTCCCTTCCTTTTTCTTTACACAAATCACGCTTGCATGTGCTTCCCACAACACGTATGAGGGCAATTTACCTCGTATCACGTTGCGTTATTGGTCACACCTACAACCGTGCGGTCCAATCGTACCACTTATAAACACTTGTTGCCCATAAATGGTAGGATCATTGGAGTCTCCCTACTGTGCTCCAAAACAGCCAGAGCGTAATACAACGAAAACTTTATCACACTCTGTTGCACGTTTTCACTCAGACCGTGCTCATCACGTTCCACCAAAGATCACCCAGATCACTCAGTTCACAAAGCGGGATTCAATACACTCATACCGTTTTCAATCCACTATCATTCTTATAGTTTTCTGATCAGAAAATTCATTTCCCGTAGTCTGATAGCTGTCCCCAGAGGCATTACAGTAAAGTAAGGTATTTAAACTAAGTTTTGGAAAAACTGAAATCAATTTGTGCTATTATCACGTGGCTATGCTATACCGCCCCCACTAAAACAATGCTATTGTGCGATTTGAGTTTCGGTGGGCGTACCCAGATGCTCCGTTGCGTAATATACGCTGCGTGCGTCGGCCTTTGGGTTGTGTTCGCGAGTCTCAGCCTTTTGTCAGAGACACGTGTACGCTGGACACAAAATACAATTAGCACGTTTATTAATGTAGATGATTCTTTTAACTGTAATCATCTACCAAGCCCCACACAGGTCTTTCTTGTATCTCAGGTAAAGCTGTGTGTGTATTTTACAAATTACCCCTTAGTGTATAACTTTTACACTTTAACTATTTAAATAGCGACAAATCTCTTAGCACGTTTATCAATTATACAATGGCAAACAGGAGAGTGATATGAATATACACGAAAAAGGAATGCAGATATATGCGTGTGTATACAAAACAGAAATAAACAGTTTTAAAAGACACTAGTGTGTTGTTCTTACCTCCGGTTCCCGGATTCCTTCAGCACCCTTTACTAAGCGAAGCAGACGCTTATCCCGTCAGCACTGCGAAGAATATGATCTCCCGCCCTTTGCTGATGGATAATGTCTGCTGAAATTACCTAGCAGAGATATGTGAAGGACTGGACGAGCAGCCAATTGATAAAGCTAAATATTTATCTTATATAATACCCTTTATGAGGTCTAAGAACACTGTACGCTATTTACGTATGGAGTACCGTAAGGGTACGCACGTTGCGTAACAATCGCTTAGCCGTAGTCGAGACGCTCAAGCGTCACGTTCGCTCACGGCCAAGAGATCACAGGCAGGCACGCTATTGGCTGCCGACTAACGTAATGATTCGCTATAGCGTAGCGGACGCTCGGGACCACGAGGAGATCACCAGCGGCGCTGACGCTCACAATGTTAAACCTTTATATCTAAACCATAAACAGAGTATTATGCAGTAAGACCTTAGTGTAGTGATAGAGTGTAAATGCAGCACAGTATAACCTTATTAACTTAAAAGCTGTTCGAGCGTCACCGACGCTCTGAGAATACTTAACACTATAAGAAATACACAGATACCGTGCTTAGGGTCCAACGCCTTATATATATATATTATGAATGTTATACTTGCAAAAGAATTAATACAATACAAGTCATACACTACAATATAACATAGACTAACTAACCAGATAACTACACGGGAAATACAATACAATTACGTTTTAAGGGAAAATAAGAGAGAAAGAGGAGAAGAGAGAGAGAGAGAGAAATGGCTCACAATAACAGTAAGATCAATATGATTGCGAAGAAAACTTACGCACAAAGGGGAACGATCGCATGCGCCTCTGGACATCCAGCTCCCGATTATCAGCAATGAGAACCGTTGAAGAGTGAGCTGGATGTGATCGGCTTGTCTATTTATGCCCCACACACAATACAATTCAATAGTCCCTACAATCTCATTGTTCATTGGACACAGGAATTCCTCCTCGCATTATAACAAAAGGTCATAGGTTGATTCATACAGGTGGGCTGTGACAATTTCCAACTGCTCAGGTGGGTGGGAAACTGGGTTTCCCGCCGCATGGATAAGTAAGTGCAAATAATAGTAAATGGACATAAACTTCTTATGTCCATAACTATTCGCACGAGCGATTAATTCGCTTCAAACCAACACCGGAATATTGCTAATTAAATACTCTTCCGATGGATACTAAACACCACAGTATTACTCCTGTCTGACCCTTCGTATCAAACAAAGAGGGATTTCTCTGTCCATGAACATGCTACATTAACCAAACTTTCAGAATCTATCAAAGGGACCATGATCTACAAAATACATTATATAGTGGAAATATGTAACGAAAGAGTCGCCCGCTAGACGCATACAATCTCTACCGTAAATGCGCATACCGTGCGCCTGCGGGTGCCCGCAACAGCGAGTATGCGCACGCACGGGAGAGCGCACGCATGCGCAGCAGGGACACATATGAGGTGCAAATATGGCAGTGTGCATCGTGATATTTTTCTGACTTTGACAAGGTGCATGCAGGGCGTTCACATAGCCAGTGCAGCAATTACTGGACCAATTAGCAAAATATACACCTGCGCGGAATTCCGCACCGGAAAACGCAAGCAGCTATAAATACCCGAACACTCGTGCATACACACATGCTACCAGCAACATGGCTACTCGTGAGCAGACGGCAGCAGAGATGGACGAGGTGCAGAAGCAGATGGCAGCACTAACACAGAGAAGATTAGCACTGCGGAGGCAGATGCTTGATTTTGCAAATGTAGACTCTGAAATTCCAGGACCCAGTACTATACAAACTCCTTCTGCTACCCAGGAGTTAGGAGTGAATCCCCTGCCAGACATAGCTAGTGGGGAAACTGAGGGTGATTCTGGACTAGCAGCTCAAACACAAACTACACAAGCAGCTAGTGAAGAGGAAGATGGTGATGAAGTTCAGGATGATAGCTCACAGGCTACTTCCAGAAAAAAAAAGAGACAACCCGCATTCACTAAGAGAGAGTTACGGATTTTGGTCACACAGGCCATGCAAAAAATACATCGAGGACCCAAAAACATGGGTGTTGCAACCAAAGACAGAATTTGGAGGGACATCACTAATTCTATTAATGAAGTCGGCTCAATAGTCCGCACCTCGCAGGAAGTTCGAAGACGGTAAGTGTATATTGCCAGTCCATTTTCTGTGCCAAGTATTATTATAAAGTAACTTAGATGTGATGTTGCCTATAGCAACCAAATGCATAGCATGTGTACTATATATTAAAGCAGGTTTCCAAAATTTAACACTACCTTGCCCCTGTTTTTCACCACATATGTAGTTGGGCCGACTTCAAATCCCGCCTGAAGGGCAAGAGGTGTGCGGAGTGGAATGCCTCGAGGGCAACAGGGGGAGGACCAGCTGCCACTGTGGAATACACAGATCTGGAGGAGATAGCGATGGACTGTGTGAGCTACGAGGAGGGGGTTGGGGTGTCTTATATGGACACGGACCTGCCTGAAATACTCCATGCACATGACTTGCCAGGTAAGTTTACACACTTTTTTTTATTTTTTATTTAAAATGTAAACAAAAGTCTCATATTGTTTTTCTCTACTCTTTTTCCACTCATTCTTCTATTTGCTTTGCACATAACACAGCACAGGGGGGTGAGCAGGTAGAGTCACAGGAGGGTTATGTGGCTGAGGCTGAGGTGGAGGGACCTAGTGTGTCTGGCAGTTTGGGACCACAAATCCCACCCATCCAGATTCCAACTGGCCCCCCCACCCAACCCTCTGCTATCCCGGAAATCCTGACTGAAATAGCCAGGTATGGTGAGAGCCTGAATGCTTTTCAGGACAGGATGCTCCGGGAGGTAAGCCAGATACCTGTCCGGCTCACTGAGCACAGAACCAGTGTGGAGCAAGGTGTAGCTCAAATCTGCCAAGGTCTGGCAGAGATCAGGCAGGGACAAGATCAACTCGCCTCCTCCTTCCATGAACTTGCCAATTCCATTCGGCAAGGGCTCCAGGACATCGCTGTCTCCCTTACCCACAGTGGCAGAGAGCCAGCCACATCAGCTCCCTCCCCTCCCCCTGCCCAGGAAGAACATCCCACTGGGCAGGGCCCTCGAAGGTCGCTCCGCAGACCAAGCCAAGAAGAACATCATCAGGCGGGGAAAAAAAAGAGAAAGTGATGTCTCTCCAGATGGGCAGCACCCATGTTTTACATGTTGCCTCGATGTATTTTTTTGATTTTGGCTTGTGTGGCCAGAATGTAGAACTCCCTCAAAGTGAAATGTTTTGTTATAATTGTAGCCTGTGAGTTATTTGTGCCTACACCTGAGCCATCTTCCTCTTCCTAGCGTGCTGTGTATGTTTGTGTTTGTGTGTTTGTTCCGGAATCTACCTCAGTTCCCCTAAAAGTTTAGTCTGGCTGGGGGTTCACTTACTTAATTGATAAAAACAAATTCTGGCAGAATAAGGGGTTACCATAGTACTGGGTTCTGCTCTGTGCATTTGCCCAATGCCATCTGCTTGCTGCTATGTCCATCTCTGTATGTGATGCTCATTTGTTGCCATGTTGTGTTGATTTTGTCCTTTATTTGAAGTAAAAAAAAATTACTTTACATTTGTTTGTGTTTTATTAAAGGTTATGCACTCATGAAAACTGTGCCCTGTAAACTTGAACATGGCATATTGACATTTGTGGAACAAGGGAACAATCAGAATATTAAGACAAACATTGCATAGTGTAATTTTTAATCTGTATGCCTTGCACAACACTTAATTTACCATATAAAAATAAAATACAAAAAATTGGGTTACTAGGGGCAACATGCCATAGTATTAGATATGGACACATATTGTTAAAATATTTTTTTATTTTAAATTAAAAAAAAACATTAAATGTAGGCTGCCTTATGGTGCTCATGTTAATTGGTATGTACAAAGGAATATGTCTATGTTGAGAAGATTTAGCTGATGTAGTTTATTAGTTAGTTTAGTGACATTTGAGATTATAAAACAAAAAAATTAAACATGCATTTAACATCAGTTAATTTTTATTGGTTCAAAAAATACAGTGCATTATTTGTGAGTGTGTCAGATTTGTTTGGCCTAAAAAAACAAATCTGAAGTGGTCATATACTTGCTTGTATTATTTAGTAAGAGCAGTGTTTTGCAAGTAAATGCTCAACAGGTGAATTCAGTTGCTAATTAATTGCTAATTAGAGCAGACACTCGCTTGTAACAGTACTTCGCAAGTGCTGAGTAGCTGCAGACTCACTCTTCTGCTGCGTGTAGATTGCGAAAATTTGTCAAGTACTTTTAACATAGGATACGCATTTTTGCCAAAAACACGCCTACTGCTGGATGCATACTCCCACACTAGCCGCCCACTTTCACGCCCATGTCGTAGGATTGCGAAGCCGTGCCTCTGCCACGCCTCCGTTACTCCCCGTTTTCGTTTGGGTATTCCGAGCAGTTTTCTTTGTAGTAATTCTGCACAAGTGTCGTATCGCTATGCTTGCGCATGCGTATTTACGCTTTTGCGCATGCGCAGTTTGTGGTTTTCCTGCCGTTTGCGATGCGATGATCCACTGCGAACAACTCGGAATGAGGGCCCATGTGCACTGCAGGGGGGGCAGATATAACATGTGCAGAGAGAGTTAGATTTGGGTGGGCTATTTTGTTTCTGTGCAGGGTAAATACTGGCTGCTTTATTTTTACACTGCAATTTAGATTGCAGATTGAACTCACCACACCCAAATCTGACTCTCTCTGCACATGTTATATCTGCCTCCCCTGCAGTGCACATGGTTTTGCCCAACTGCTAAAAAAATTCCTGCTGCGATCAACTTGGAATTACCCCCTTTATACACAGTTATACGATAGCTGTTACATAGAAACATAGAAACATAGAATTTGACGGCAGATAAGAACCACTTGGCCCATCTAGTCTGCCCCTTTTTTATTTTATCCTTTAGGCAATCTCAACCCTTTTTTAACCTTAATTCTTTGTAAGGATATTCATATGCCTGTCCCAAGCATGTTTAAATTGCCCTACAGTCTTAGCCTCTACCACCTCTGATGGGAGGCTATTCCACTTATCCACTACCCTTTCTGTGAAGTAATTTTTCCTTAAATTTCCCCTGAACCTCCCCCCCTCCAGTCTCAATGTATGCCCTCGAGTTCTAATACTTCTTTTCCTTTGAAGAATGTTTCCCTCCTGAACTTTGTTAAGACCCTTGATATATTTGAAAGTTTCTATCATGTCCCCCCTTTCCCTTCTCTCCTCCAAACTATGCATGTTAAGATCTTTTAGCCTTTCCGGGTAAGTTTTGTGATGTAGGCCATGCATCATTTTAGTTGCCCTTCTTTGTACACTCTCTAATGTATTTATATCCTTCTGGAGATAGGGTCTCCAGAACTGGACACAGTATTCCAGATGGGGCCGTACCAATGACCTATACAGTGGCATTATCACTTCTTTTTTCCTGCTACTGATTCCTCTCCCTATGCAACCAAGCATCTGACTTGCCTTTCTCATTGCTTTGTTGCATTGCTTTCCTGCCTTCAAGTCACTTGAAATAGTGACTCCTAATTCTCTTTCCTCCTCAGTAGTTTCCATTATAGTACCCTTGATACTATACTTAGCCTTTGGGTTTTTGAGACCCAAGTGCATGATTTTGCATTTTTTAGCATTAAACTGTAGTTGCCACGTTCTTGACCATTTCTCAAGCCTACCTAGGTCATTAATCATTTGTTTGACCCCTCCCGGTGTGTCTACCCTGTTGCATATCTTTGTATCATCTGCAAAAAGGCATATCTTCCCTTCAATACGATCTGCAATGTCACCAACAAAGATATTAAAGAGAACTGGACTAAGTACAGATCCCTGGGGTACTCCACTGGTAACATTTCCCTCCATAGATTGCACTCCATTAACTACGACTGTCTGTTTCCTATCCTGCAACCAGGTTCTTATCCATTTAACTGATTTATAATCCACCCCCAGGCTTTCAAGTTTATTTAGCAGTCTGCGATGTGGGACAGTGTCAAATGCCTTACTAAAGTCTAGATATGCTACATCTACAGCTCCCCCTTGATCTATTATTTTCATCACAGAGTCAAAAAAGTCAATAAGATTTGTTTGGCATGATCTCCCACCAGTAAATCCATGCTGTTTTGGATCCTGTAAGTTGTTTGATTTAAGATATTCCACTACTCTTTCTTTTAATAGTTTTTCCATTACTTTCCCTACTACTGATGTAAGGCTTACTGGTCTGTAGTTACTTGCTTCTTCCTTGCTTCCACTTTTGTGCAGTGGAACTACATTTGCTCTTTTCCAGTCCTCTGGAATAGCACCTGTATTTAGTGACTGGTTAAATAATTCTGTTAAAGGTGTAACCAGCACATCTTTTAGCTCTTTGAGTATCCTTGGGTGTATCCCATCTAGTCCCATTGATTTATCCACTTTTAGTTTTGAAAGTTCTGTTAGGACCTTCTCCTCTGTAAATGTATTTTCATCTACCTTATTTTTTATGAATGTCCTTGCAACTTAACTGTGGCCCCATCCCTTCTTCTGTAGTAAATACTGAGCAAAAATAATTATTTAGGTGATCTGCTATTGCCTTGTCTCCCTCCACCAAATGCCCACTCTCTGTCTTAAGTCTTATTATTCCTCCATTTGATTTTCTCCTTTCACTTATATACTTAAAAAAAGTTTTGCCCCCTTTATCTACTGACTGTTCCATTTTCTCCTCAGCTTCTGCCTTTGCACGTCTGATCACTTTCTTAGTATCCTTCCATCTGTCCAGATACACCTCTTTGTCGTTATTATTTTGAATCTGTTTGTATTTCCTAAAAGCCATCTTTTTTGCTTTCACACTAGTTGATACTTCTTTTGTGAACCGCACTGGCTTCCTTTTCCTGGTGCTTTTCCTAACCATTTTGATACAAAGGTCTGTTGCACTTAGTATTGCACTTTTCAGTTTTTTCCACCTCTCCTAGACTCCTTCCAAGTTCCTCCAGTCTGCCAATGAATCACTTAAACATCTCCCCATTTTTGCAAAGTCAGCATTTCTAAATTCCAACACCTTTGTTTTTGTGTGACAGGAGTTGGATCCTGTCTTTATACTAAACCACACTGCTTGATGATCACTGGATCCCAGGTGCTCACCCACATATATATCAGATATCCTATCACCATTTGTAAGAATTAGATCTAATATTGAGTCTTTGCGAGTGGGCTCCCTCACCAATTGCTTGAGAGATGCTCCCTGTAAGGAATGTAGAAATTTGCCACTTGTAGCTGAACTTGCAAAAGACCCCTCCCAATTTACATCAGGTAAATTAAAGTCTCCCATGATTATGACTTCTCCCTTAAAAGCCATTTTAGAGATGTCCAACAATAGGTTCCTGTCCAAATCCTGCCCCTGGCCTGGTGGTCTATAGATCACCCCAATGCGAATAATGTCCTTCTTCCCAGTTTCTATGGTGACCCAAAGGGCCTCAGTTTTGGCATCAATATTTTGTATTAAAGTAGCATTTATGCTTTTTTTCACATACATTGCTACCCCTCCTACTATTCTTCCTATTCTATCTTTCCTAAATAAATTGTATCCTGGTATAGCTAAGTCCCAGTCATGATTCTCATTGCACCAAGACTCTGTACTTGCCACAAAATCCAGGTTATCCTTTGTCATTATCGCAATTAGCTCTGGAATTTTGTCTCCTAAGCTCCTAGCATTTGCACACATAGCTTTAAGAATTTTGTCTGTGCATTTGTTATTAGTAGCCATGTCCAGAGCGTACAAAATAAATGACAAGTTTAAAGTTGAAATTACCTGTTTGGGGATGTTGCTCAGTATTTGTTTTCTTTTACTAATCAGTAATCATACTTTACACCATGACTACACCTTACTAAATATAAAGATATAGTACACCTGACCACAATGGGTAAATGTTCAAAGGAGGTAAACACCAGTCAGTATGCAATAATAAACTGTTTCACCGAGCAACTTCCCCACACATGCAATGACATTTACAAGAAATCATTACATCAAGAAACATACATAAGTTTGCATAAGAGAGAACTGTAGTGAGCAGATTGGGGATGCCTTTTCATAGGTTTTAAAAAACAGATAATATGCATAAGATGAATTACATACTTTTGAGGCATTAAGGCAGTCCTTTTGTGGTAGTGTTGGTGTGTTGATGTTTCCCTTCTGTTTAACGCAGGTATAACGCTATTTTTATAATAACACTTTTATGTCAGCACTTCTATGGAAGCACTACCAGTCGTTGGCTATCCAGCCGTATACTAGACTTCAAATAGGAACAATATCCATGTGAATGCAATGATTGCAAACTCCACCCAATACAATCCCCCTTTAAGCTAAGGCCATAAATTAGCTTAGAAAAACAGACATTACATACCAATAAGGCAGCCAACTATATCTTTACAAAGAGAAAAACATACACACAAAAAAAAACTCGCTTTTTCAATATACCTAGACTATTCAATCATGATATTCATTTGACATAATCAGCAAATGTTGTAAACATAGAAGCTAAACAGACGTGTAAACCACTTTAACAAGCTATAGGCAGTGAGGGGCCTGTTTAGAGTTGATATGGTGAACTGTAAAGGCATACCTTCAAACATGACCCTCTTCAGGAGGTACAGAATGCTCTGCTCCTGGACTTCCCTCTTATGATTGCCATCACCTGTGGTGAAACACCTTTCTTATCCATTAACCTGTTCAAAACAGGTGCAGGCAATCATAAATTAAAAGGAAAGTCCAGAAGCAGAGCATTGTGTCCCTGCAGGAGAGGGTTATTATGTTGGGAGGTATGGTTAAGACGTCAGGTATGGTTTACATCACGTCAGTATGAACAGCTCTTTCGCACTGCATGCATTGCAGATATAGAGAATAACTTCAATCACTCAATTCATTTTCTTCATCTTAAGTTGTTAAGCTCTGTGCATGATTACAGCTTCATTTGTACAGAATAGATTGGCCTAAATCACTACTGAAGTAAAATTGCACAGGGGAGAAGACATTTCTGCTAAGGAGAGCACAGAGGAAAAGATGATAGCGCTAAGCCATATATCTTATTACACCTATAGTATAACACTATACATTATTAGATGTTGCCCTATGGCAGAGTAAATAATTATGCCTTAAAATTACTATTGTGTAAGACTGCAACTCACTATGCAAAACAATTAGATGATCAGGTGAAGTGTAAATAAAATCCACTCAAAGCTGCGTTACTCTCTGAGTGACAGAACAATTACACATTGCACTACTCTGATGAGTTGTCACATGCTCCCATGATAGTAGACCACCATCTCAGATCTCGTCTAATTCCCTAGTGATATGGTCAACACCGCTACATGGCATTTTGTAGTGGCATTGCCCCTTCAAATTCACTTGCGGGATCTCCAGGAGAGGTAGGGATGGCCATTTCCTGCTATCGATGGTATAAAACCAAGAAAGAATCGGGTGGTGGAGAAAGTATTCCCTCAGGCGCTCAGTTAAACAAAGAATATAAATCAACAAATAGAAAGGAGTAATACATTCCTTAATGGGTAGAGGAACTCCAGGATACAGTTGTGCTCCTTCTTCACTTATCAATACCTCACGAATACAGGAGGATATGCAAAAAAGAAATCATAACATGTGTAGTACAATCACAATTTACAGGTTGAGTATCCCATATCCAAATATCCGAAATACGGAATATTCCGAAATACGGACTTTTTTGAGCAAGAGTGAGATAGTGAAACTTTTGTTTTCTGATGGCTCAATGTACACAAACTTTGTTTAATACACACAGTTATTAAAAGTATTGTATTAAATGACCTTCAGACTGTGTATATAAGGTGTATATGAAACATAAATGAATTGTGTGAATGTAGACACACTTTGTTTAATGCACAAAGTTATAAAAAATATTGGCTAAAATTACCTTCAGGCTGTGTGTATAAGGTGCATATAAAACATAAATGTATTCTGTGCTTAGATTTAGGTCCCATCACTATGATATCTCATTATGGTATGCAATTATTCCAAAATACGGAAAAATCCGATATCCAAAATACCTCTGGTCCCAAGCATTTTGGATAAGGGATACTCAACCTGTATTAGTTACACACATTATACATAAAACACGATCCACAAAAAGAATGTTCCCAAAGATTCTGCTGAGAATGGGAGGTCAGAATAATTACCAGCAAATAATGAGAACTGATTTTTGTCAGATCTCAAAAATAGCAGTTTGTAATACAGTCACCAAGCGTCTTTCCGGAAAAGACCACTGGAACCGGTGTTTGGCAATCAATTCAGCTCTCCAAATCTTTTAACAGCAGCAGCTTCGGAGTCCGGTCCGTCCTTTAATTACCAACGCGTTTCTACCCGCAATGCTGCGGGTCTTTCTTCACCTTTCAAGTTTCTTCACCTTATTACCTCAGAGCCAATTTTTATTTTTATTTGTATGGTCAATATTTCTTAATATCTTTTATTCTCACGTTTTTAATGTGTGTGATAATCATGTTCATTATTAAATATTATAACTGATCCAGTGTTATTTGAATTATTGAATAATTGGTGATACAACTCCTAGCGCTGGTACCTTTTTGCATATGGATAAATTGGTAAGAGAAGGCAGAGAAGGCTGTGTGAGAGTCAGGGAACTAGAGAGTAACCTCGATAACCTTATCTCAAGATAGCATTATTATCACAGGGCTCTCTCCAGTATCTGTGTACATTTTTATTTTTTTAGTATATTCCACCATCTGGTTTCAAAAAAAAAAGGGATATTAAGGGCTTGGAGGAGAATTTTGCGAATTCTCCACCAATTGCCCTTTAGTACATTTAGGTGATACTAAAATAATGTGCAAATGTTGTGAAAACATTTATCTTAAAAGCAAAACCCTTACCTGCTCAGCTCTCACAGCTCCCTAACAAACAGTGCCCAAATGACAAGACCTATAGCCCCCCACACACCAGACAGACCATCAGGCCGACACACCTGATATCGATCTATTGGATCGATATATCGTTGGACAAAGTGCAAATCGTTTGCATTTTACTAACGATGATCCGATGCGCTGTCCCACAGGTCGGATGATGTCTATTTACAGTAGATCTTACCTGTTGCAGGGAAGATCTGAAGCTATCGCTAGGGACAGCATACTCCTGGATGTGGCCACTCCTAGATTTTTTGCAAGACCTTTATGATATATCTTATGTGTATTGCATTAGGGGGGTCATTCCGAGTTGATCACTAGCTGCCGTTGTTCGCAGCACAGCAATCAGGCTAAAAATCGGCATTTCTGCGCATGCGTATGCACCGCAATGCGCACACGCGACGTACGGGTACAAAGGCCTTTGTGGTTTTGCACAGGTTCTAGCAACGTTTTCATTCGCACTGGCGGCCGCAAGAAGATTGACAGGAAAGGGGCGTTTCTGGGTGTCAACTGACCGTTTTCTGGGAGTGCTTAGAAAAACGCAGGCGCGCCTGGGAAAACGTGGTATGGCTAGACGAACGCTGGGCGGGTGTGTGACGTCAAAAGCCAACCCTCCAACGTTAGAATCAACGCACACGAAGAGTAAGTTCAGGGCTGGTCTTGTTTTGCACAAAATGTTTTTCCAGGCGCTCTGCTGCACAGGCGTTCGCACTTATGCAAAGTGAAAATACACTCCCCAGTGGGCGGCGACAATGCATTTGCACGGCTGCTAAAAACTGCTAGCGAGCGATCAACTCGTAATGACCACCTATATCGTGAGTCCGGGACTGCAGGAGAGCTACCAGGGAGTTCAAAGGAAATCTTAAAGAATTGCATCTTTTGGGAGTGTTTCTAGTGTGTGCAGGCCCGGCGCCACCCACTCAGCAAAGGGATGCAGAGCAGGTAGGCGACAGGCAGAAGAGGCGCTCTGTCTCCCTCCCTGCTGCTGCACAGCCCTGTCCCCTCTGCTGCTGCTGTGCCTGTCACACTGTATGACAGGCAGCAGCGCTGGCAGCATGAAGCCTCCTCTCCTCCCCCTGGTGACAGCGGCCACAGTGGACATTGAAAAGTAGGTGGAGCTACATGGGTGGAGGGGGAGGAGCTACACTGGACCTGCCGCAGACTGCTACACAGAGAGGAAGTGTTGCTCCAGTTCCAGCCAGCCATACTGTAATAGGTAAGTGGAGGGACAGTGAAAAAGTGTGTGTGTATGTGTGTTTCTATGTATGTATGTATGTATGTATGTATGTGTGTGAGAGGGGCAAAATGTGAGTAAGTTCCACAGTTGTGGGAGTTTTGCATAAGCGGCGCTACTACTGCAGGCGTTATGCGTATTCTGCGCTACTAGGTCATTATGTGTAAGTGTCACTACTAGAGATGAGCGCCGGAAATTTTTCGGGTTTTGTGTTTTGGTTTTGGGTTCGGTTCCGCGGCCGTGTTTTGGGTTCGACCGCGTTTTGGCAAAAACCTCACCGAATTTTTTTTGTCGGATTCGGGTGTGTTTTGGATTCGGGTGTTTTTTTCAAAAAACACTAAAAAACAGCTTAAATCATAGAATTTGGGGGTCATTTTGATCCCAAAGTATTATTAACCTCAAAAACCATAATTTACACTCATTTTCAGTCTATTCTGAATACCTCACACCTCACAATATTATTTTTAGTCCTAAAATTTGCACCTAGGTCGCTGGATGACTAAGCTAAGCGACCCTAGTGGCCGACACAAACACCGGGCCCATCTAGGAGTGTCACTGCAGTGTCACGCAGGATGTCCCTTCCAAAAAACCCTCCCCAAACAGCACATGACGCAAAGAAAAAAAGAGGCGCAATGAGGTAGCTGTGTGAGTAAGATAAGCGACCCTAGTGGCCGACACAAACACCGGGCCCATCTAGGAGTGTCACTGCAGTGTCACGCAGGATGTCCCTTCCAAAAAACCCTCCCCAAACAGCACATGACGCAAAGAAAAAAAGAGGCGCAATGAGGTAACTGTGTGAGTAAGATAAGCGACCCTAGTGGCCGACACAAACACCGGGCCCATATAGGAGTGGCACTGCAGTGTCACGCAGGATGTCCCTTCCAAAAAACCCTCCCCAAACAGCACATGACGCAAAGAAAAAAAGAGGCGCAATGAGGTAGCTGTGTGAGTAAGATAAGCGACCCTAGTGGCCGACACAAACACCGGGCCCATCTAGGAGTGGCACTGCAGTGTCACGCAGGATGTCCCTTCCAAAAAACCCTCCCCAAACAGCACATGACGCAAAGAAAAAAAGAGGCGCAATGAGGTAGCTGTGTGAGTAAGATAAGCGACCCTAGTGGCCGACACAAACACCGGGCCCATCTAGGAGTGACACTGCAGTGTCACGCAGGATGTCCCTTCCAAAAAACCCTCCCCAAACAGCACATGACGCAAAGAAAAAAAGAGGCGCAATGAGGTAGCTGTGTGAGTAAGATAAGCGACCCTAGTGGCCGACACAAACACCGGGCCCATCTAGGAGTGGCACTGCAGTGTCACGCAGGATGTCCCTTCCAAAAAACTCTCCCCAAACAGCACATGACGCAAAGAAAAAAAGAGGCGCAATGAGGTAGCTGTGTGAGTAAGATAAGCGACCCTAGTGGCCGACACAAACACCGGGCCCATCTAGGAGTGGCACTGCAGTGTCACGCAGGATGTCCCTTCCAAAAAACCCTCCCCAAACAGCACATGGCGCAAAGAAAAAAAGAGGCGCAATGAGGTAGCTGTGTGAGTAAGATAAGCGACCCTAGTGGCCGACACAAACACCGGGCCCATCTAGGAGTGGCACTGCAGTGTCACGCAGGATGTCCCTTCCAAAAAACCCTCCCCAAACAGCACATGACGCAAAGAAAAATTAAAGAAAAAAGAGGTGCAAGATGGAATTGTCCTTGGGCCCTCCCACCCACCCTTATGTTGTATAAACAGGACATGCACACTTTAACCAACCCATCATTTCAGTGACAGGGTCTGCCACACGACTGTGACTGAAATGACGGGTTGGTTTGGACCCCCACCAAAAAAGAAGCAATTAATCTCTCCTTGCACAAACTGGCTCTACAGAGGCAAGATGTCCACCTCATCATCATCCTCCGATATATCACCGTGTACATCCCCCTCCTCACAGATTATCAATTCGTCCCCACTGGAATCCACCATCTCAGCTCCCTGTGTACTTTGTGGAGGCAATTGCTGCTGGTCAATGTCTCCACGGAGGAATTGATTATAATTCATTTTAATGAACATCATCTTCTCCACATTTTCTGGATGTAACCTCGTACACCGATTGCTGACAAGGTGAGCGGCGGCACTAAACACTCTTTCGGAGTACACACTTGTGGGAGGGCAACTTAGGTAGAATAAAGCCAGTTTGTGCAAGGGCCTCCAAATTGCCTCTTTTTCCTGCCAGTATAAGTACGGACTGTGTGACGTGCCTACTTGGATGCGGTCACTCATATAATCCTCCACCATTCTTTCAATGGTGAGAGAATCATATGCAGTGACAGTAGACGACATGTCCGTAATCGTTGTCAGGTCCTTCAGTCCGGACCAGATGTCAGCATCAGCAGTCGCTCCAGACTGCCCTGCATCACCGCCAGCAGGTGGGCTCGGAATTCTGAGCCTTTTCCTCGCACCCCCAGTTGCGGGAGAATGTGAAGGAGGAGATGTTGACAGGTCGCGTTCCGCTTGACTTGACAATTTTGTCACCAGCAGGTCTTTCAACCCCAGCAGACTTGTGTCTGCCGGAAAGAGAGATCCAAGGTAGGCTTTAAATCTAGGATCGAGCACGGTGGCCAAAATGTAGTGCTCTGATTTCAACAGATTGACCACCCGTGAATCCTTGTTAAGCGAATTAAGGGCTCCATCCACAAGTCCCACATGCCTAGCGGAATCGCTCCGTGTTAGCTCCTCCTTCAATGTCTCCAGCTTCTTCTGCAAAAGCCTGATGAGGGGAATGACCTGACTCAGGCTGGCAGTGTCTGAACTGACTTCACGTGTGGCAAGTTCAAAGGGCATCAGAACCTTGCACAACGTTGAAATCATTCTCCACTGCGCTTGAGACAGGTGCATTCCACCTCCTATATCGTGCTCAATTGTATAGGCTTGAATGGCCTTTTGCTGCTCCTCCAACCTCTGAAGCATATAGAGGGTTGAATTCCACCTCGTTACCACTTCTTGCTTCAGATGATGGCAGGGCAGGTTCAGTAGTTTTTGGTGGTGCTCCAGTCTTCTGTACGTGGTGCCTGTACGCCGAAAGTGTCCCGCAATTCTTCTGGCCACCGACAGCATCTCTTGCACGCCCCTGTCGTTTTTTAAAAAATTCTGCACCACCAAATTCAAGGTATGTGCAAAACATGGGACGTGCTGGAATTTGCCCATATTTAATGCACACACAATATTGCTGGCGTTGTCCGATGCCACAAATCCACAGGAGAGTCCAATTGGGGTAAGCCATTCCGCGATGATCTTCCTCAGTTGCCGTAAGAGGTTTTCAGCTGTGTGCGTATTCTGGAAAGCGGTGATACAAAGCGTAGCCTGCCTAGGAAAGAGTTGGCGTTTGCGAGATGCTGCTACTGGTGCCGCCGCTGCTGTTCTTGCGGCGGGAGTCCATACATCTACCCAGTGGGCTGTCACAGTCATATAGTCCTGACCCTGCCCTGCTCCACTTGTCCACATGTCCGTGGTTAAGTGGACATTCGGTACAACTGCATTTTTTAGGACACTGGTGAGTCTTTTTCTGACGTCCGTGTACATTCTCGGTATCGCCTGCCTAGAGAAGTGGAACCTAGATGGTATTTGGTAACGGGGGCACACTGCCTCAATAAATTGTCTAGTTCCCTGTGAACTAACGGCGGATACCGGACGCACGTCTAACACCAACATAGTTGTCAAGGCCTCAGTTATCCGCTTTGCAGCAGGATGACTGCTGTGATATTTCATCTTCCTCGCAAAGGACTGTTGGACAGTCAATTGCTTACTGGAAGTAGTACAAGTGGGCTTACGACTTCCCCTCTGGGATGACGATCGACTCCCAGCAGCAACAATAGCAGCGCCAGCAGCAGTAGGCATTACACTCAAGGATGCATCGGAGGAATCCCAGGCAGGAGAGGACTCGTCAGAATTGCCAGTGGCATGGCCTGCAGGACTATTGGCATTCCTGGGTAAGGAGGAAATTGACACTGAGGGAGTTGGTGGGGTGGTTTGCGTGAGCTTGGTTACAAGAGGAAGGGATTTACTGGTCAGTGGACTGCTTCCGCTGTCACCCAAAGTTTTTGAACTTGTCACTGACTTATTATGAATGCGCTGCAGGTGACGTATAAGGGAGGATGTTCCGAGGTGGTTAACGTCCTTACCCCTACTTATTACAGCTTGACAAAGGCAACACACGGCTTGACAAATGTTGTCCGCATTTCTGGTGAAATACTTCCACACCGAAGAGCTGATTTTTTTTTGTATTTTGACCAGGCATGTCAATGGCCCTATTCCTCCCACGGACAACAGGTGTCTCCCCGGGTGCCTGACTTAAACAAACCACCTCACCATCAGAATCCTCCTGGTCAATTTCCTCCCCAGCGCCAGCAACACCCATATCCTCCTCATCCTGGTGTACTTCAACACTGACATCTTCAATCTGACTATCAGGAACTGGACTGCGGGTGCTCCTTCCAGCACAGTTCTTTGCGGTGCTTTTGCCAGCTTGAGTCTTTTCAGTTTTCTAGCGAGAGGCTGAGTGCTTCCATCCTCATGTGAAGCTGAACCACTAGCCATGAACATAGGCCAGGGCTTCAGCCGTTCCTTGCCACTCCGTGTGGTAAATGGCATATTGGCAAGTTTACGCTTCTCCTCCGACAATTTTATTTTAGGTTTTGGAGTCCTTTTTTTACTGATATTTGGTGTTTTGGATTTGACATGCTCTGTACTATGACATTGGGCATCGGCCTTGGCAGACGACGTTGCTGGCATTTCATCGTCTCGGCCATGACTAGTGGCAGCAGCTTCAGCACGAGGTGGAAGTGGATCTTGATCTTTCCCTAATTTTGGAACCTCAACATTTTTGTTCTCCATATTTTAATAGGCACAACTAAAAGGCACCTCAGGTAAACAATGGAGATGGATGGATACTAGTATACTTATGGATGGACTGCCGAGTGCCGACACAGAGGTAGCTACAGCCGTGGACTAACGTACTGTGTCTGCTGCTAATATAGACTGGATGATTGATAATGAGATGAAATCAATATATATATGTATGTATATATAATATCACTAGTACTGCAGCCGGACAGGTAGATAATATATTTATTAGGTAATGATGACTGATGACGGACCTGCTGGACACTGTCAGCTCAGCAGCACCGCAGACTGCTACAGTAAGCTACTATACTATAGTAGTATGTACAAAGAAGAAAGAAAAAAAAAACCACGGGTAGGTGGTATACAATTATGGATGGACTGCCGAGTGCCGACACAGAGGTAGCTACAGCCGTGGACTAACGTACTGTGTCTGCTGCTAATATAGACTGGATGATTGATAATGAGATGAAATCAATATATATATGTATGTATATATAATATCACTAGTACTGCAGCCGGACAGGTAGATCATATATTTATTAGGTAATGATGACTGATGACGGACCTGCTGGACACTGTCAGCTCAGCAGCACCGCAGACTGCTACAGTAAGCTACTATACTATAGTAGTATGTACAAAGAAGAAAGAAAGAAAAAAACTACGGGTAGGTGGTATACAATTATGGATGGACTGCCGAGTGCCGACACAGAGGTAGCTACAGCCGTGGACTAACGTACTGTGTCTGCTGCTAATATAGACTGGATGATTGATAATGAGATGAAATCAATATATATATGTATGTATATATAATATCACTAGTACTGCAGCCGGACAGGTAGATAATATATTTATTAGGTAATGATGACTGATGACGGACCTGCTGGACACTGTCAGCTCAGCAGCACCGCAGACTGCTACAGTAAGCTACTATACTATAGTAGTATGTACAAAGAAGAAAGAAAAAAAAAAACCACGGGTAGGTGGTATACAATTATGGATGGACTGCCGAGTGCCGACACAGAGGTAGCTACAGCCGTGGACTAACGTACTGTGTCTGCTGCTAATATAGACTGGATGATTGATAATGAGATGAAATCAATATATATATGTATGTATATATAATATCACTAGTACTGCAGCCGGACAGGTAGATAATATATTTATTAGGTAATGATGACTTATGACGGACCTGCTGGACACTGTCAGCTCAGCAGCACCGCAGACTGCTACAGTAAGCTACTATACTATAGTAGTATGTACAAAGAAGAAAGAAAAAAAAAAAAACACGGGTAGGTGGTATACAATTATGGATGGACTGCCGAGTGCCGACACAGAGGTAGCTACAGCCGTGGACTAACGTACTGTGTCTGCTGCTAATATAGACTGGATGATTGATAATGAGATGAAATCAATATATATATGTATGTATATATAATATCACTAGTACTGCAGCCGGACAGGTAGATAATATATTTATTAGGTAATGATGACTGATGACGGACCTGCTGGACACTGTCAGCTCAGCAGCACCGCAGACTGCTACAGTAAGCTACTATACTATAGTAGTATGTACAAAGAAGAAAGAAAAAAAAAAACACGGGTAGGTGGTATACAATTATGGATGGACTGCTGAGTGCCGACACAGAGGTAGCTACAGCCGTGGACTAACGTACTGTGTCTGCTGCTAATATAGACTGGATGATTGATAATGAGATGAAATCAATATATATATGTATGTATATATAATATCACTAGTACTGCAGCCGGACAGGTAGATAATATATTTATTAGGTAATGATGACTGATGACGGACCTGCTGGACACTGTCAGCTCAGCAGCACCGCAGACTGCTACAGTAAGCTACTATACTCTATAGTAGTATGTACAAAGAAGAAAGAAAAGAAAAAAACCACGGGTAGGTGGTATACAATTATGGATGGACTGCCGAGTGCCGACACAGAGGTAGCTACAGCCGTGGACTAACGTACTGTGTCTGCTGCTAATATAGAGTCTAGACTGGATGATAAATTATTGATAATGAGATGAAATCAATATAATATCACTAGTACTGCAGCCGGACAGGTACTATATATATTTATTATGTAATGACTGATGACGGACCTGCTGGACACTGTCAGGTCAGCACAGCACCGCAGACTGCTACAGTAAGCTACTATAGTAGTATGTATAAAGAAGAATGAAAAAAAAAAAACCACGGGTAGGTGGTATACAATATTATATATATATATATTATATACAATTATATATATATATATATATATATATATTAAACTGGTGGTGATTGATTATTAAACTGGTGGTCACTTCAGGACAGGTCTCGTTGCAACTTGCAACTAGTACTCCGAGGCCTAAGCAGACAATCACAAAATATATTATTATACTGGTGGTCAGTGTGGTCACAACAATGGCAGTGTGGCACTGACTCTGGCAGCAAAAGTGTGCACTGTACGTTATATGTACTCCTGAGTCCTGCTCTCAGACTCTAACTGCTCCCCACTGTCAGTGTCTCCCCCACAAGTCAGATAATACACTTACAGTCACACTATCTAATCTATAAATATCACTTCAGCAAGTAGTATAGTAGTATACAGTAGTACTCCTCCTAATAATGCTCCCCGAAAATACTGTGTCTCTCTCTTCTCTAAACGGAGAGGACGCCAGCCACGTCCTCTCCCTATGACTCTCAATGCACGTGTGAAAATGGCGGCGACACGCGGCTCCTTATATAGAATCCGAGTCTCGCGATAGAATCCGAGCCTCGCGAGAATCCGACAGCGTGATGATGACGTTCGGGCGCGCTCGGGTTAGCCGAGCAAGGCGGGAAGATCCGAGCCTGCTCGGACCCGTGTAAAAAACCTGAAGTTCGGGCGGGATCGGATTCAGAGGAACCGAACCCGCTCATCTCTAGTCACTACTACTGGGGCGTCATGTGTAAGCGGAACTACTATTAAAAAAAAAATTACTTCACAGAAAGGGTAGTGGATAAGTGGAATAGTCTCCCATCAGAGGTGGTAGAGGCTAAGACTGTAGAGCAATTTAAACATGCTTGGGATAGGCATATGAATATCCTTACAAAGAATTAAGGTTCAAAAAGGGTTGAGATTACCTAAAGGATAAAAAAAAGGGGGCAGACTAGATGGGCCAAGTGGTTCTTATCTGCCGTCAAATTCTATGTTTCTATATTTCTATTCTGCGCTACTAGGTCATTATGTGTAAGTGTCACTACTACTGGGGCGTCATGTGTAAGCGGAGTGTCAAAGTCGGAAAAATATCATGCTACACGTTGCCATATATTCACCTCATGCGCTTGCCCGCTGCACGTGCACATTCTCTCCCGTGCATGCGGATACTCGCAGCTGCGTGATGGCGCCTCCTCGGCCATGCGCTCGAGCGCGTGGTATGTGCATTTACGGTAGAGTTTGTGTGCGTCTAGCGGGTGACTCAAACGTTAAATAATAAAACCAAATAGTATGTTTTATAGATAATGTTCCCCTTAATAATGACTGTAAGTTTGTTTAATGTAACTGGTCGCTGGACAGAGAAATTCCTCTTTGCATGATATGAAGGGTCAGACAGGGTTTGAGCAGTGGTGTTTGGTACCTAATTAAAGAACATTTTATTAGAAACAATCCGGTGATGGTTAGGTAAAGATTAATCGCTCCTGCGTATAGTTATGTCTATTAGTAGTTTCTGGACATTTACTATATTTGCGGTTCATTATCCATGCGGCGGGAATTCTGAGATTCCCTCCCACCTGAGCAGTTTGATATAGTCACAGCCCACCTGTTCAAACTAACCTATGACCTTTTGTTATGATGCGAGGAGACATTCCTGTGTCCAATGAACAATGAGATTGTAGGTCCCTTTGTAGTATACTGTACGCAGTGTATATAAGGACAGCCAGCCTGGCCAGCCCAGTCTTCTCTCCACAAACGGTTTTCATCTTGACTAACTCGGAGCTGGTACCAGAGCTGCGCAGCGATCATTCCCCAGTGTGTGTAAGTTATTCTATGTAACCATTCTAAATCTCTGTTTGTATTTGCCATATTCTCTCTCTCTGTTATTGTAAAAGATTGTGACGATATTGTATATTTATGTGTAGTTAGCCTGCTTAGATATTGATGTTAGCCTGTAGTGTATGAACTGTTAACTGTTTTAACTTTTACATAGCTAGATATTGTTAGTAAAGGTGTTGGAACCTTAGCAAGGTATTGTGTGTTTATTACATTGCTGAGAGTATTCAGAGTGTCTCAATCGCTCAAGAGGCTTTCATACAATAGAGGTTAATTAGCATTGCATTGTGCTCACATTACAAAACCAAGGTTTACAGTACAAACTCAATCATTCACTGTGTTGCATACAAGGTTTACTGAGTGTCATCCCGTGAGCGTCTGCGCCGCTCGTGTTCTCCTCGTGGTCATGAGCGTACGCTACGCTAGTAGCGTAGCATTACGGTAGTCGGCCGCCTATAGCGTGCTCGACACCACGCGTTAAATTGTGTGCGAGCGTGTCGCATGTGCGTCTCGACCACGGCTAAGTGTCTGCTACGCTAAGTGCGTACCCTTATGGTACCCCATACGCCAATTGCGTACTGAGTCTCTTACCCATTTTATAGTGAATGTAATAAGATAAATAGTTAGCTTTATCAGGAGCTACTATTGGGGCGTTATGTGTAAGTGGCGCTACTACTGGGGGCATTATGCGTAAGCTGCACTACTAGGGTGTTATGTGTAAGCGGCGCTACTACTGGGGTGTTATTCATAATCTGCCATACTACTGGGTCGTTATGTGTAAGCTGCACTTCTGTGAGTGGTATGTATAAGCTGCGCTACTACTGGGGCGTTATGTATAAGTGGCACTACTACTGGGGCTTTATGTGTAAGCGGCGCTACTTCTGGGGGCGTTATGTGTATAAGCGGCACCACTACTGGAGGCATTATGTGTGTAAGCGGCACCACTACTGGGGGCATTATGTGTTAGCACTGCAGCGCTACTACTGGGGTCATTATGTGTAAATGGTGCCACTACTGGGGGTGTTGTGTAAGTGGCGCCACTACTGGCGGCACCAATACTGGAAGCATTATGAATAAGCGGCTCTACTACAGGGGGCATTATGTGTATAAACAGCACTATTACTTGCAGAGTAATTTGAATAAGATTGTGCTACTGTGTGGTATAATTTTAAATGGGGGTACTATTGTGTGGCCACGCCCCTTCCTTGTGAGACCACACCCAGTTTTTGACGAGTGCTGTCCCTTTTATAAAGTAGGGGAGGGCGCAAATTTATAGCTTGTAGGGGGGCGCCGAACACCTTAGCACAGGCCCTGAGTGTGTGGGTACCTTTAAACCCCTGCAAATGAAAGGACCATTACTTACTGCTATATACAGCCAGCATTGCGCCTCTAGGTCAGCATAATCCTTTATCTCTAGGCTGAGAGTAAAGTGTTTGCTGGCAGACAGTTTTTATAAAGCCCTGACAGCTGCAGAACATTATTTTGCTTGATAGGCCAAATCCTGGAAAGGCAAAATGAGTGATAGTCCCACCCAACATACAGCCACTCACTCCAGGACTCCCTGTCCAGCTACTGTGATAGCCAAATCTAACAGAACACTCTATTGGTACACCCACAAATTACATGTCCTGGAGGGGAATCTGGGAAAAATGTATATTCCTTAAATCACCCGTGCAGTATTCTTATAATGCTCTCAGACTATTGTAACTCACAGACAGGGGCGGATTGGGAACAGAAAGCGGCCATGGAAACATTTGTACTAGTGGCCCCACATGGGCAGCACCAGAGGTGTAAGGTCTAGCCATGGGCCATGGCAGCAGCACCCTCCCAAGACTTTCCAGATAGTGGACATGTCCAGCATCAAGGGGGAAGTTAAAAAGAAATAAAATTAAATATTATGAGCACATTATATGATACACCTTCAGAATTTAGGAAACTATATCATTCTTTAGAAAGATATATTTTCTTGCTTATTACACCAGCAGTATCCCAATCACTATTCACTCAATCTTATATGTCAGCCAAGCAGGCAGACAGAGCATACACTAGATCATGGGTCTTCATCCTGTGGCCCTCCAGCTGCTGTGAAACTACACATCCCAGCATGCCCTGCCACAGTTTTGCTATTAAGGTATGCTAAAACTGAGGCAGGGCATGCTGGGATGTGTAGTTCCACAGCAGCTGGAGGGTCGCAGGTTGAAGACCCATGCACTAGATCATCTGCAATCACAGGCTAAGTGGCAAAGTCATTTTCATATATGCAAATTATTTTGCATCTTATTCATTATGTCTATAAAAAGGACCACATGTCCTCAAACAAAACAGGCCCCACGGGTGCATTGGCCCACCGGGGATCTTCCCTGTTAGCCCTATGGCCAATCCGCCTCTGCTCACAGAGGATTGGTGCACTGTGCCTTCAGCTTCTGTTGCTAGTATTACTGCACCTGAATAAGATGCACTATGTCCACCTATCCTTTAATGAATGAGCTCATACCCTCCAACATGACCCGCCCCACTAGGTACAAAGGGGTACATTTACTAAGCAGTGATAAGAGCAGAGAAGTGAGCCTGTGGAGAAAGTGCCCATGGCAACCAATCAGCACTGAAGTAACATCTATAATTGCATGCTATAAAATGATACAGAGCTTCTGATTGGTTGATGGGGAAATATCTCCACTGGCTCACTTCTCCGCTTTTATCACTGATTAGTAGATGTACCCCAAAATGCTCTGTTTCTGGACTTCCCTCTTAATTTATTATTGCAATCACCTGTGAAGAAACAGCTTTCTTATCATTTAACTAGTTCAACACAGGTGATGGAAATCATAAATTAAGAGGAAAGTCCAGGAACAGAGCATTTTGTACCTAGTGGGGCGGGTCATGTTGGAGGGTCTGTGAGCTTGTGATATAGGCCCTCATTCCGAGTTGTTCGCTCGTTATTTTTCTTCGCATCGGTGCGATTAGTTGCAAACTGCGCATGCGCAACGTTCGCAGTGCGCCTGCGCCAAATAAATTTGCTAAAAAGTTTGGTATTTTACTCACGACTTAACGAAGAAATCTCTTTGTTCTGGTGATCGGAGTGTGATTGACAGGAAGTGGGTGTTTCTGGGCGGAAACTGGGCGTTTTATGGGTGTGTGTGAAAAAACGCAGCCGTTTCTGGGAAAAACGCGGGAGTGTCTGGAGAAACGGGGGAGTGTCTGGGCGAACGCTGGGTGTGTTTGTGGCGTCAAACCAGGAACGAAACTGACTGAACTGATCGCAAAGTCTCGAGCTACTCAGAAACTGCTAAGAAATTTCGATTCGCAATTCTGCTAATCTTTCGTTCGCAATTCTGCTATGCTAAGATACACTCCCAGTTGGCGGCGGCTTAGCGTGTGCAAAGCGAACAACTCGGAATGAGGGCCCTAATGTCTGTGATCACGAGTTGATGAGCATGTCATCTTGTTGCAGAGTTTGCTGTGTGTTCAGGACATGGAGAAATACTTTAATAGAAACAAGGTCACCACCACTGCTTCTAATCACTAGGTTATACATATTGCACATCAGGGTCAGACTGGCCCACATACAGTAGGTACAGGGAATAATCCCTGGTGGTCCCCACTGCATAAAGGCCCCACCCCCTTCTCTAGGAGTCAGGCTACAGATTGTGCATTTGAATTGTACATTGGCCCTCATTCCGAGTTGATCGGTCGCAAGGCGAATTTAGCAGAGTTACACACGCTAAGCCGCCGCCTACTGGGAGTGAATCTTAGCTTCTTAAAATTGCGACCGATGTATTCGCAATATTGCGATTACTAACTACTTAGCAGTTTCAGAGTAGCTCCAGACTTACTCTGCCTGTGCGATCATTTCAGTGCTTGTCGTTCCTGGTTGACGTCACAAACACACCCAGCGTTCGCCCAGGCACTCCCACCGTTTCTCCGGCCACTCCTGCGTTTTTTCCGGAAACGGTAGCGTTTTCAGCCACACGCCCCTGAAACGCCGTGTTTCCGCCCAGTAACACCCATTTCCTGTCAATCACATTACGATCGCCGGAGCGAAGAAAAAGCCGTGAGTAAAAATACTTTCTTCATAGTAAAGTTACTTGGCGCAGTCGCAGTGCGAACATTGCGCATGCGTACTAAGCGGATTTTCACTGCGATGCGATGAAAAATACCGAGCGAACAACTCGGAATGAGGGCCATTGTTACTCTATGACAGTGGTTCTCAAACTCTGTCCTCAGGACCCCACACAGGTCACTTTGTACAGGTGCACTGTGTATCACCAACTGTCACATTTTAAAAATCCACAGGTGACACCTCCTTCCCCCCCGCACACACACATACCTCACCACCGAACTCTGCAGCCCGTGGTTGGGACAATGCCAAAAAAATGGTCACCCGTGAAGAAACCCGGCGGGGGCCCAGGTCAGCTGCTGAGTGAGTCAAATGCATACCTCCCAACATGACCCTCTCCAGGAGGGACACAATGCTCTACTTCTGGACTTTCCTCTTAATGTATGATATGATTGCAAATTTGCAATCACCTGTGTGGAACAGGTTACTGGATCAGAAAGGTGTTTCAGCACAGGTGAGAGCAATCATAAATTAAACGGGAAAGTCCAGGAACAGAACATTTTGTCCCTCCTGGAGAGGGTCATGTTGGGAGGTATGCAAATGTAGAGTCATTATAAGAAAAGAAAAGAAAAGAAATAAGCTTTGGCGACCTGTTCTCATGTGTTTCATTGTGCAGAAAAGCAGCCAGTCGTGAGAGAGCCATGCAGTTCACAATCTCATGCCAGTGTCCGCATGTTATACCTATGGGAGCACACTGGCATAGCACGGTCTCTGTGCAGTGTGTGCAGTATGTGCAGTGCCCCACAGCTGTCCCATGCCACATTTACAGACCACAAATAACAGCGTTATATTCAGGGCCGGATTAAGGCTGCTGGGGGCCCAGGGGCAATGAAGTTGTGGGGGCCCCCACAGTAAAAGGGCTTATAAACAACCTACCCCCATCCCCCTTGCATGACAAACACATACCTGCACCATCAAGGAGCAAATTGAGTGGCGCTGTATCACTGGGGCTGGGCTGGTTGGTTGGTTCGGTACTGGTCCACAGCAGCAGCAGAGCTCCCTCCTGCCGACTTCCGCAGCCTGCCTGCGCTTCCTTGGCTGAAGTAGTGGGTTGGCGTGGGGCTGCTGCGCTGCGTGACCTCTGATGATGTCATGCTGTGCAGCGCACAGCCGGGCAGCATTTGAGACCAGTGCACTCTCTGGTGCTCAGCACTGCCCGGCAGAAAATGCCACACGATAACAAATCGCTCCCACTGTCAGGGGGACATAGTGGATGTGGGGGCCCAGTGTCGGACTGGAGCATGAGGGGCCCACCGGGGGTATGCAGTGGTAGGGGCCCATGATTAGAGGTGTGGCCAGCCTCCAAAGGGGGTGTGGCCAGTACCACAGAGGTTTGGCTAACCATTATAGAGTACCTGGTCTGGATTCCTTGATAATTTATATAGTAATTAATGCTAGTGCATGCATGATAATGTGCCAGATTAATGACAGATTAATGACAGCAATGTACTGTAGAGAATACATCCTAATCCTGTGCAGTATAAGGTAACATTTGCATAATATATCATTCAAGTGCACAGTCTAGAACCTGATCCCTAGAGGAGGAGGGCCCCCCAGGCAGTGGGGCCTACCGGTGGTTTACCCTGTACCCCGGTGGGCCAGTCCGAGCCTGTGGGGGCCCCTAATGTGTGGGGGCCCAGGGTCAACTGTCCCTGTCGCCCTTGCTTTAATCCGGCTCTGGTTATATTACAAGAAAGATGGCTTTAAGGTCAACATTCAGCAGTAAATGTATATTATGGATTCAAATAATAATTTAGTGAAAGTACAGAATTTGAAGAATAAGAAAACAGACACAGCACGCACATTGCACATATACGTACTTAGCGCCTAATGACTGATGTCTGCTTGGAATGTTATATGTCATGATTTTGAGCTCTCATGAGAAACTTGAAAATGTGTTAAGTTGAAGAGGTGTCTGGCCAAATATTTCACTTTAACGTATAAGCTACTTTTATACTGTAAATGAACAATGTCGGAAAACTTGTCAATGTTCCCATCGCTGCATAAAGCATTTGTTTAGTGTGCGGCCAAATTCCGGAATGTGATGTATGTATAAGTACATTCCTCTGGCTGGTATGAAACCTTAAGATCCAGAGCATTTCAGCTCAGATGCTGGACAACACCATAAGCCATTAAAGGGGAACTACACAGCACAGAAGTTCCTCCATTATCAGACTTATATAAGGCGTCTTCTCTTGCAGAGGCTGGAGCTGAGTCGCACACCACTCACATGCCATATACACATGCCATTCCCAGAGATCTCACGGATGTCAGCATAGTATACATATGCCACAGAAAGAAATTGTCTTCCGCATATGGGGGCTGGTTGGAGGTGCTATCACCGGAAGCAGCCGTGATAGCGCTGTATGTAAATGCAGAAAGAGGTGTCTATTAGAAGTAGATGCCTTCTGCTGCAGTAGTGATCCAACCTGCATACTGTGACACAGGCATTGGATCACTGCGACACCAATGGGCGGCTTTTTCGGCACCCTTGAGCGGCTTGCGGCAAGCTGTCCATCAGAGGCCCATAAATGGCCAGGAAATCCCCATCCAACGATGGAGATCCTGGCCTCCTCACTCCCCCTAAATGGAGACGACACGCCTTCCATTTTCACAAACGAAGGCCGTTGCTGCCCCTCCCCGCCTCCAAATGGCATCAGACTGTCAATCACTGGCAGTCTGATGCCGTACTGCATTCTGTGTCACAGGACCCAGTCACGCACACAATAAACAGCTCCTGCGCATGCACAAAGTACTGCGTGTTGGTACTTTGTGCATCAGGATACAGATTCTTCAGGATCTCAATTAGCCCCATACAACACTTCAGGTGTCTGCACACGGACGGAGATCACTACTGTACAAGCACCAGCTGATACAGAGACTATAAAAATAGATTACAAACAATATAGAAATCATTCTAGTGGCCTATATACAAAAGATAGAGCATTCTAGGGGTCACTGTAAAATAGATTGCTATACAATACAGAGTACCTTTTATGGACAGTACACTACAGAGGATTCTTTGGACCTGTTTGCAAGGCAGCACCATTCTTATGAACTCTATACAATGCAGAAAGCATTCTAGGCATCTATATATACACTAAAGGGAGCGTCTTAACAAACAATATACAACCGAGAGTGCACATTAGTGATGCTTTACAGCAGCGGTGGCCAACCTGTGGCTCTTGAGCCACATGTGGCTCTTTCTTTATTCAAATGTGGCTCCCAACACTCTAAATCATGTGACCACAACAGATACAGAAACCGCTGCACTCCACCCAAAAACACACAGCAGCACTACAGGGACTGAAAACTAATGGAGTCAGATACTAGAGGTGAGACACCCACCAGCAAACAGAGGACACATTAGGGACTGCTGCATGGGCACGAGTTGATGGGGGGCTGTAGTGATACATGGGGGTGGGCTAGAGTGACACATGGCAGAGCTGGCTGGAGAGACACAGGAGGGTCCTGGCAGGAGTGACGTGGGAGGGTGCTGGAAGTAGTGACACAGGGGAGATATGGCTGGAGTGACACAGGAGGGTGGTAGCAGGAGTGACACATGGGAGAGCTGGCTGGAGTGACAGGAGGGTGGTAGCAGGAGTGACACATGGGGGAGCTGGCTGGAGTGACACAGCAGGGTCTTGGCAGTAGTGACACATGGGAGACCTGGCTGGAGTGACACAGGAGAGGGTCCTGGCAGGAGTGACGCGGGAGGGTGCTGGAAGTAGTGACACATGGGAGAGCTGGCTGGAGTGACATAGGAGTTTCCTGGCAAGAGTGGCGCTGGAGAGTGCTGGAAGTAGCGACACATGGGAGAGATGGCTGGAGTGACATAGGAGGGTGGTAGCAGGAGTGACACATGGGGGAGCTGGCTGGAGTGACATAGGAGGGTGCTAGCAGGAGTGACACATGGAAGAGCTGGCTGGAGTGACAGGAGGGTGTTGGCTGAAGTGATACATGGGAGAGCTAGCCGGAGATACATGGGGGAGCTGGCTGGAGTGACATAGGAGGGTGCTAGCAGGAGTGACACATGGGGGAGCTGGCTGGAGTGACACAGAAGGGTCTTGGCAGTAGTGACACATGGGAGAGATGGCTGGAGTGACACAGGGGAGCTGGCTGGAGTGACATAAGAGGGTGCTAGCAGGAGTGACACATGGGGGAGCTGGCTGGAGTGACACAGAAGGGTCTTGGCAGTAGTGACACATGGGAGAGATGGCTGGAGTGACACAGGGGAGCTGGCTGGAGTGACATAGGAGGGTGCTAGCAGGAGTGACACATGGGGGAGCTGTCTGGAGTGACACAGAAGGGTCTTGGCAGTAGTGACACATGGGAGAGATGGCTGGAGTGACACAGGGGAGCTGGCTGGAGTGACATAAGAGGGTGCTAGCAGGAGTAACACTTGGGGAGCTGGCTGGAGTGACAGGAGGGTGTTGGCTGGAGTAACACTTGGGGAGCTGGCTGGAGTGACACAGCAGGGTCTTGGCAGTAGTGACACATGGGAGAGCTGGCTGGAGTGACACAGGAGGGAGCTAGCAGGAGTGACACATGGAAGAGCTGGCTGGAGTGACAGGAGGGTGTTGGATGGAGTGACACATGGGAGAGCTAGCAGGAGTGACATGGGGGAGCTGGCTGGAGTGACATAGGAGGTATTTGGCTGGAGTAACACATGGGGGAGCTGGCTGGAATGACACAGCAGGGTTTTGGCAGTAGTGACACATGGGAGAGATGGCTGGAGTGACATGGGGGAGCTGGCTGGAGTGACATAGGAGGGTGCTAGCAGGAGTGACACATGGGGGAGCTGGCTGGAGTGACAGGAGAGTGTTGGCTGGAGTGACACATGGGGGAGCTGAAGTTTATTATGTGAATCTGGCTTTTTCAATTATTTTTTGTGAAAGTGGCTTTTTCAATGGATCTTGCTTTAAAACATTTATTTTATGTTGTTCTGGCTTTTTCAATGTATTTTATACCAGGGGTGTGGTCTAGCAGACACAAGGCCACATTCCATTTTTGGCTCGATGCCGGCTCTTTGACGTACCTAACAAGGTTTTTTGGCTCTTTGTCACTGACTGGTTGGCCACTCCTGTTTTACAGGAACACTCTAGGGACCTCAATTCAATATAGAGTGTATCCTAATGAACACAATACAATACAGAGAGCATACAGTGAGGCCTTGGTATCATTTTGGTTAGAAATGAATCAAACCTAAAGAGAACAAGTCGAGAAGATGTCCATATCAACCAATCATATTTTAGCTATCATTTACCAAGTACAGTCTATAAAATGATAGCTAGAAGACTACTGGTTGCTATAGGCAACTTCTTCACTTGTCCTCTTTAGAAGGTTTGCTACATCTACCTATGGAGAGTGTCCTAAAAATCTCTATGCTGTAAAAAGTGTACTCCATGGATCTCTATACAATACAGAGAGCATTCTAAGGACTTACTGTGTGTGTGTGTGTGTGTGTGTGTGTGTGTGTGTGTGTGTGTGTGTGTGTGTGTGTGTGTGTGTGTGTGTGTGTGTATATATATATACACTGCTCAAAAAAATAAAGGGAACACTTAAACAACACAATGTAACTCCAAGTCAATCACACTTCTGTGAAATCAAACTGTCCACTTAGGAAGCAACACTGATTGACAGTCAAATTTCACATGCTGTTGTGCAAATGGAATAGACAACAGGTGGAAATTATAGGCAATTAGCAAGACACCCCCAATAAAGGAGTTGTTCTGCAGGTGGTGACCACAGACCACTTCTCAGCTCCTATGCTTTCTGGATGATGTTTTGGTCACTTTTGAAAGCTGGCGGTGCTTTCACTCTAGTGGTAGCATGAGACGGAGTCTACAACCCACACAAATGGCTCAGGTAGTGCAGCTCATCCAGGATGGCACATCAATGCGAGCTGTGGCAAGAAGGTTTGCTGTGTCTGTCAGCGTAGTGTCCAGAGCATGGAGGCGCTACCAGGAGACAGGCCAGTACATCAGGAGACGTGGAGGAGGCCGTAGGAGGGCAACAACCCAGCAGCAGGACCGCTACTTCCGCCTTTGTGCAAGGAGGAACAGGAGGAGCACTGCCAGAGCCCTGCAAAATGACCTCCAGCAAGCCACAAATGTGCATGTGTCTACTCAAACGATCAGAAACAGACTCCATGAGGGTGGTATGAGGTATCACTGACCTGGTTTGGGAGTGTTGTGGACTCGGGGCTTCTTCCGATGACCGGGAAGAGGAACCGCCACTGGGTCGTAGTAGAGATGGCCGGATGTAGGTCTTCCTCATGCAGAACTAAGACGGCAGGCGGGAGGCCCAGAGGAATTCTTGTAGGTCTCCTGTAAGACAAGACTTGTAGAAATAATGAAGGCTGGGGTACTGAGATATTGGAGACACTGTGGTATTGGAGGCACTGAGGTACTGGGAGTACAGGGAGTGCTGGGAGACCCTTGGAGGCACGGAGGTGTTTGGAGGCACGGAGGTGCTTGGAGGCACGGAGGTGTTTGGAGACACCGAGGTGTTTGGAGGGACGAGGTGCTTGGAGGCACGAGGTGCTTGGAGACACGGGGGTGCTTGGAGGCACGGAGGTGCTTGGAGGCACGAGGTGCTTGGAGACACGGAGGTAACTGGAGGCACGGAGGTGCTTTGAGGCGCGGAGGTGCTTGGAGGCACGAGGTGCTTGGAGGCACGAGGTGCTTGGAGGCACGGAGGTGCTTGGAGGCACGGAGGTGCTTGGAGGCACGGAGGTGCTTGGAGGCACGAGGTGCTTGGAGACACGGAGGTAACTGGAGGCACGGAGGTGCTTTGAGGCGCGGAGGTGCTTGGAGGCACGAGGTGCTTGGAGGCACGGAGGTGCTTGGAGGCACGGAGGTGCTTGGAGGCACGAGGTGCTTGGAGACACGGAGGTAACTGGAGGCACGGAGGTGCTTGGAGACACGAGGTGCTTGGAGGCACGGAGGTGCTTGGAGGCACGAAGGTGCTTGGAGGCACAGGTTGCTTGTAGGCACAGGATGCTTGGAAGCACAGGTTGCTTGTAGGCACAGGATGCTTGCAGGGACGAGGGAGCTCTGGATCATAGCTTCCACAGGAGAAACGAAGATACTCAGGCATCGGATCTCTGCCTGGTATCTGATTTTAAATTCCCCGCCCTAGCCTGATTGGCGGAGCAGGCAGGTGACGTCAGACCTGCTCCGCCTCCTTGCCCTCGCTTGTGATGGCGGCGCCCTTGCTTCCGGGAAGCCGCCGGAGAGCAGCGCCGACCCGCCGCTGAAGCCGGAGACTGACAGGGGAAGAGAGGCGCCGGGCAGACCAGGCCACCCGCAGGGACAAGCGCGGTCGCCGCTGCCCGAGGTTCGTGACAGTACCCCCTCCTCCAGGAGTGGCCCCTGGACACTTCCCGGGCTTAGTCGGATGTCTGGAGTGGAAGATCCGAATCAGACGAGGAGCCGTTACTTCAGTAGCCCCAATCCAACTTCTCTCCTCAGGTCCATAACCCTTCCAGTCCACCAAGTACTGTAATTTTTTATGAAGATAACGAGAGTCCAGAATAGCTTTGATTTCAAACTCCGCTCCAGCTTCTGCCACTACGGACGTTGGCCTTGGGAGTGCTGAGTGGAATCGATTCAGTATGAGGGGACGGAGTAGAGAAACATGGAAGGCGTTAGGTATGCGAAGATGGGCAGGCAAACCCAGTTTACAGACCACAGGATTTAAGACTTGTAGCACAGGGTAAGGACCGATGAACCTTGGAGCGAATTTCATGGTGGGCACCTTCAACCGGAGATTCCGTGTGGACAGCCATACCCTGTCCCCAACTTTATATTGAGGTGCGGCTTGCCGTTTCTTATCTGCAAAGAACTTGTATCGAACAGAAACCTGCTTAAGATTAGCATGAACCTTTCTCCAAATTTGTCCAAAGTGTCGTAGAGTGGACGCTACAGCAGGAACCTCTATTATCGGAAGGCTTGGAAATTCCGGAACACGGGGATGGAACCCGTAGTTGACGAAAAATGGTGATTCCCCAGTGGAAGAATGAAACAAATGGTTATGGGCAAACTCCGCCCAAGGCAACAACTCCACCCAGTTGTCCTGTGAAGGAGAGAGATACAACCGAAGAAAAGTCTCTAGATCTTGATTGACTCGTTCCGTTTGTCCATTTGTTTGGGGATGATAAGCCGACGAAAACTTAAGTTTAATGTGTAGAGTTGAACAAAGGGCTTTCCAAAACCTGGCGGTGAACTGTACTCCACGGTCAGAAACAATCTCTTGTGGCAACCCATGCAAACGAAAATGTTCTCGGATAAACAATAGAGCCAGTTTCGGTGCTGTCGGAAGACCAGTCAAGGGCACAAAGTGTGCCATCTTCGAAAAACGGTCAACGATAACCCAAACGGTGTTGCAACCCTTGGAACAGGGCAAGTCAGTGATGAAGTCCATGGAAATGTGAGTCCAGGGTCTCACAGGGATAGGCAGAGGACGAAGTAACCCTGCAGGAGGCAGACGAGGAGATTTATGTTGTGTACATTGGGGACACGAATTAACGCAATCTTGTACATCCTTCCTCATGGTGTTCCACCAGTAAGACCTTTGCAGAAACTTGTACATCTTCTGAGCGCCGGGATGACCGGAAAACTTGGAGTTATGGACCCACAGTAGTATTCCTGGGCGGAATCTAGCTGGTACGGACATTCTTCCAGGAGGAGGAGCTGGAGTAGTTAAAGCAGCAGAGACAGAAACTGGATTCAGAATTAAACCCCGCTCCGGAGGTTCATCCTCGTCTGTGGGAACCTGTGAACGGGAAAGCGCATCTGCTTTAATATTGAGAGTCCCGGCACGGTACTTGATAATGAACGAGAATCGGGAAAAGAAAAGTGCCCATCTCGCCTGGCGAGGATTCAAACATTGTGCGGATTTGATGTACAGTAAATTCTTGTGATCCGTGTAGATGGTAAACACATGTTTAGCCCCTTCTAGAAGATATCTCCATTCTTCCAAGGCAGATTTGATTGCCAAGAGTTCCTGGTCTCCAATAGAGTAATTTCGTTCGGCTGGAGAGAATTTACGAGAGTGGAAGCCACACGGATGTAATTTCTTATCAGAGGAATGCTGGGAGAGGACAGCCCCCACCCCGACTGAAGATGCATCAACTTCTAAGAAGAAGGGTTCCTCGAAATTTGGTTGTTGGAGAACTGGAGCCGTCGTGAAAGCTAACTTTAAGCGAGAAAAAGCTACAATGGCTTCCGGAGGCCACAAACTAGGATTAGAACCCTTTCTCGTCAGGGCAGTAATGGGTGCAACAATGGTGGAGAAACCTTTAATGAATTTCCTGTAGTAGTTCGCAAAGCCCAGGAACCTTTGTATTGCTTTCAGGGAAAGAGGCTGAGTCCAATCACGAATGGCCGACAACTTTTCCGGATCCATGCGAAGCTCCGTCCCCGAGATGACATAACCGAGGAACGGAATAGATGTTACTTCAAAGGTACATTTGGAAAGCTTGGCGTAGAGATGATTCTCTTGTAAACGGTGTAGCACCTCTTTGACTTGAGTCCTGTGTTCGACAAGATTCTTGGAAAAAATCAGTATGTCGTCCAGATATACCACAACGCTCTGATACAGCATATCACGAAAGATTTCGTTGACGAATCCCTGGAAAACCGCGGGAGCATTACTAAGACCAAACGGCATCACCAAGTATTCGTAATGCCCATCTCGGGTATTAAAGGCAGTCTTCCATTCATCCCCCTCTCGGATGCGTATAAGATTATAAGCTCCTCTCAAGTCGAGTTTTGAAAAAATGCGGGCACCACGAACCCTATCAAATAACTCTGTGATTAGTGGCAAGGGGTATTTATTCTTAATAGTAATGTCGTTTAGGCCGCGGTAGTCGATGCATGGTCTCAACCCCCCGTCCTTTTTCTTCACGAAAAAGAAGCCTGCACCAGCAGGGGAGGAAGAGGGGCGAATGAATCCCTTGAGCATATTGGACTTAATATACTCCGACATGGCTTGAGTCTCGGGAAGAGACAGAGGATATGTGCGACCACGAGGTGGCGTCTTCCCTGGGACAAGGTCAATAGGGCAGTCCCAAGGCCTGTGAGGTGGTAACAGGTCAGCAGCTTGTTCCGAAAATACGTCCTTGTACCCTTGATATGCCTCCGGAATGTGCTCTTCATCCGTTTTGGAGGTAACACGGAGCGGACAAACAGGAGTAAGACAATTAGTGTGACAAAAGGAACTCCAGGACAGAATTTGTGACGACTTCCAGTCGATGTGGGGGTTATGACTTTTCAGCCAAGGTATTCCAAGAACCAGATCATGGGGCATTTCTGGGATTACCAAGAGTTCCAAATCTTCCTGATGTAGAGCCCCGACCCGCAGCTTAACTGGCCCCGTGCGCCACATTATGAGACCTTTGGAAATTCTAGTCCCGTTGATAGCCGTCAGTGAAATTGGCCGCTCGATAGGCCGTAACTTTAAACCCAAACTTTGGGCACAGAAGGAAGAAACGAAGTTCCCTGCAGCTCCGGAATCCAATAGGGCTTCACAAGACCTGGAGACTGAATTGGAGACTAGAGTTACTGGAAGCAAGCAGTCCGAAGTTGGAGAAGCTTTTGTCGTAACTCCCAGCTTGACTCCTCCGGAACAAGCTAGGTCTGCCCGTTTCCCGGACGGACTTTACAAGATTTAAGAAAATGATCTGCGGCTCCACAGTAAAGGCAGAGTTTACCCTCACGACGACGCTGTCGTTCTTCCGGAGACAGTCGGGAGCGGTTAATTTGCATGGGCTCATCTGAGCTAGGTGAGGCCACCGGCCTAGGAGTAGGATTCCGGAACCTGGAACGATCCGAACGGTTACGTTCTCTTCCACGCTCCTGCATCCGAAGATCCACCTTGACGCAAAGGGAAATCAAATCTTCTAATGGATCCGGCAGATCTCTAGTAACCAGCTCGTCTTTCAGCCGGTCGGAAAGACCGTTCCAGAAGGCAGCTTTCAGGGCATCATTATTCCAGCGTAGTTCGGAAGCAATGGTCTGGAAATGAACCACGTACTGGCCCACGGAACGGGCGCCCTGCCGAACACGGAGCAAATCGGAAGAAGCAGTGGTCATTCTGCCGGGCTCGTCGAAAATCCTTCGAAAGGACGAGATGAAGTTGGTGTAGTTGGAAACCATGGGATCAGATCGTTCCCATAATGGAGACACCCAATCCAAAGCAGAACCTTCCAACAGAGAAATAATATATGCTACCTTGGACCGGTCTGTAGGAAAGTTGTGTGCAAGTAGCTCGAAATGTACCTCGCACTGGTTCAAGAAACCACGACAATTTTTGGGATTCCCATTATAGCGGGACGGAGTAGGCAACTGAAGGCGTGGAGTGACACCGGCCGATGGTTGAACATTGCTGGCAACGGCAACTGGTGCGACTGCTGGAACAGGAGCCGGAATTACTGAGGCCAGAGACGCCTGAATCTGATCCAGACGCCCGGACAACTGCTGGAGGTACTGCATCACCTGACCTTGTGCTGCTTCCTGACTTTGCACTCGAGAAGCCAGGTTCTGGATGGCACTAGAGTCCGTGTTCCGATCCCCCGAGTCCATGTGGCCTGAGTATACTATCACTGACCTGGTTTGGGAGTGTTGTGGACTCGGGGCTTCTTCCGATGACCGGGAAGAGGAACCGCCACTGGGTCGTAGTAGAGATGGCCGGATGTAGGTCTTCCTCATGCAGAACTAAGACGGCAGGCGGGAGGCCCAGAGGAATTCTTGTAGGTCTCCTGTAAGACAAGACTTGTAGAAATAATGAAGGCTGGGGTACTGAGATATTGGAGACACTGTGGTATTGGAGGCACTGAGGTACTGGGAGTACAGGGAGTGCTGGGAGACCCTTGGAGGCACGGAGGTGTTTGGAGGCACGGAGGTGCTTGGAGGCACGGAGGTGTTTGGAGACACCGAGGTGTTTGGAGGGACGAGGTGCTTGGAGGCACGAGGTGCTTGGAGACACGGGGGTGCTTGGAGGCACGGAGGTGCTTGGAGGCACGAGGTGCTTGGAGACACGGAGGTAACTGGAGGCACGGAGGTGCTTTGAGGCGCGGAGGTGCTTGGAGGCACGAGGTGCTTGGAGGCACGAGGTGCTTGGAGGCACGGAGGTGCTTGGAGGCACGGAGGTGCTTGGAGGCACGAGGTGCTTGGAGACACGGAGGTAACTGGAGGCACGGAGGTGCTTTGAGGCGCGGAGGTGCTTGGAGGCACGAGGTGCTTGGAGGCACGAGGTGCTTGGAGGCACGGAGGTGCTTGGAGGCACGGAGGTGCTTGGAGGCACGAGGTGCTTGGAGACACGGAGGTAACTGGAGGCACGGAGGTGCTTGGAGACACGAGGTGCTTGGAGGCACGGAGGTGCTTGGAGGCACGAAGGTGCTTGGAGGCACAGGTTGCTTGTAGGCACAGGATGCTTGGAAGCACAGGTTGCTTGTAGGCACAGGATGCTTGCAGGGACGAGGGAGCTCTGGATCATAGCTTCCACAGGAGAAACGAAGATACTCAGGCATCGGATCTCTGCCTGGTATCTGATTTTAAATTCCCCGCCCTAGCCTGATTGGCGGAGCAGGCAGGTGACGTCAGACCTGCTCGGCCTCCTTGCCCTCGCTTGTGATGGCGGCGCCCTTGCTTCCGGGAAGCCGCCGGAGAGCAGCGCCGACCCGCCGCTGAAGCCGGAGACTGACAGGGGAAGAGAGGCGCCGGGCAGACCAGGCCACCCGCAGGGACAAGCGCGGTCGCCGCTGCCCGAGGTTCGTGACATGAGGGCCCGACGTCCACAGGTGGATGTTGTGCTTACAAGCCAACACCGTGCAGGACGTTTGGCATTTGCCAGAGAACACCAAGATTGGCAAATTCGCCACTGGCGCCCTGTGCTCTTCACAGATGAAAGCAGGTTCTCACTGAGCACATGTGACAGACGTGACAGAGTCTGGAGACGCCAAGGAGAACGTTCTGCTGCCTGCAACATCCACCAGCATGACCTGTTTAGCAGTGGGTCAGTAATGGTGTGGGGTGGCATTTCTTTGGGGGGGCCGCACAGCCCTCCATGTGCTCGCCAGAGGTAGCCTGACTGCTATTAGGTACCGAGATGAGATCCTCAGACCCCTTGTGAGACCATATGCTGGTGCGGTTGGCCCTGGGTTCCTCCTAATGCAAGACATTGCTAGACCTCATGTGGCTGGAGTGTGTCAGCAGTTCCTGCAAGACGAAGGCATTGATGCTATGGACTGGCCCGCCCGTTCCCCAGACCTGAATCCAATTGAGCACATCTGGGACATCATGTCTCGCTCCATCCACCAACAGACTGTCCAGGAGTTGGCGGATGCTTTAGTCCAGGTCTGGGAGGAGATCCCTCAGGAGATCCATCCGCCACCTCATCAGGAGCATGCCCAGGCATTGTAGGGAGGTCATACAGGCACATGGAGGCCTCACACACTACTGAGCCTCATTTTGACTTGTTTTAAGGACATTACATCAAAGTGGGATCAGCCTGTAGTGTGTTTTTCCACTTTAATTTTGAGTGTGACTCCAAATCCAGACCTCCATGGGTTAATAAATTCGATTTCCATTGATAATTTTTGTGTGCTTTTGTTGTCAGCACATTCAACTATGTAAAGAACAAAGTATTTAATAAGAATATTTCATTCATTCAGATCTAGGATGTGTTATTTTAGTGTTCCCTTTATTTTTTTGAGCAGTGTATATATATATATATAAAATAAGATTTTAAACCTACCGGTAAATCTTTTTCTCCTAGTCCGTAGAGGATGCTGGGGACTCCGTATGGACCATGGGGATAGACGGGCTCCGCAGGAGACATGGGCACTAAAAATAACTTTAGATATGGGTGTGCACTGGCTGCTCCCTCTATACTCTCCTCCAGACCTCAGTTAGAGAAACTGTGCCCAGAGGAGAGTACGAGGAAAGGATTTTTGTTAATCTAAGGGCAAGATTCATACCAGCCCACACCATCCACACCGTATAACATGGAATATACGAACCAGTTAACAGCATGAAACAAAACAGTATCAGCCTGAGACTGATCAAACTGTAACATAACCCTTAAGTAAGCAAAAACTATATACAAGTCTTGCAGATTTAGTCCGCAGATTTACCGGGTAGGTTTAAAATCTTATTTTCTCTTACATCCTAGAGCAGACATTCCCAACCACGGTCCTCAAGGCACACCAACAGTGCAGGTTTTAGTGATATCCAGGCTGCAGCACAGATGTTTAAATCATAATAACTGAGCTACTAATTAAGTCACCTGTGCTGAAGCCTGGATATCACTAAAACCAGGACTGTTAGTGTGCCTTGAGGACCGTGGTTGGGAATGCCTGTCCTAGAGGATGCTGGGGACTCCGTAAAGACCATGGGGATTATACCAAAGCTCCAAAACGGGCGGGAGAGTGCGGATGACTCTGCAGCACCGATTGAGCAAACATGAGGTCCTCATCAGCCAGGGTATCAAACTTGTAGAATTTTGCAAAGGTGTTTGAGCCCGACCAAGTCACCGCTCGGCAAAGCTGTAATGCCGAGACGCCTCGGGCAGCCGCCCAAGAAGAGCCCACCTTCCTAGTGGAATGGGCCTTTACCGAATTTGGTAACGGCAATCCAGCCGTGGAATGAGCCTGCTGAATCGTGTTACAGATCCAGCGAGCAATAGTCTGCTTAGAAGCAGGAGCGCCAACCTTGTTGGCTGCATACAGGACAAACAGAGCCTCTGTTTTCCTAACCCGAGCTGTTCTGGCTACATAAATTTTCCATGCCCTGACCACATCAAGGGACTCTGAATCCTCCAAGTCCGGTGTAGCCACAGGCACCACAATAGGTTGGTTCATATGAAAAGAAGAAACCACCTTGGGCAAAAATTGAGGATGAGTCCGCAACTCTGCTCTATCCACATGGAAAATCAGATAGGGGCTTTTGTGAGATAAAGCCGTCAACTCCGACACTCGCCTCGCCGATGCCAAGGCCAACAACATGACCACTTCCCAAGTGAGATATTTTAATTCCACCTTTTTAAGTGGTTCAAACCAGTGAGACTTAAGGAACCGCAACACCACGTTAAGGTTCCAGGGTGCCACTGGAGGTACAAAAGGAGGCTGGATATGCAGCACTCCCTTCACAAAAATCTGGACTTTAGGGAGAGAAGCCAATTCCTTCTGAAAGAAAATAGATAGGGCCGAAATCTGAACCTTAATGGAGCCTAATTTTAGGCCCAAATTCACTCCCGTCTGTAGGAAGTGAAGGAAACGGCCCAAATGGATTTCTTCCGGAGGAGCATTCCTGGACTCACACCAAGATACGTACTTTCGCCATATACGGTGATAATGTTTCGCTGTCACGTCTTTCCTAGTCTTTATCAGAGTAGGAATGACCTCATCCGGAATGCCCTTTTCCGCTAGGATCCGGCGTTCAACCGCCATGCCGTCAAACGCAGCCACGGTAAGTCTTGGAACAGACAGGGCCCCTGTTGTAACAGGTCCTCTCTGAGAGGAAGAGGCCACGGATCTTCTGCAAGCATTTCCTGCAGATCCGGATACCAGGCCGTTCGCGGACAATCTGGAACAATGAGAATTGTCTGTACATCGTCTTATGATTCTCAATATCTTTGAGATGAGCGGAAGAGGAGGGAACACATAGACCGACTGAAACACCCATGGTGTCACCAGGGCGTCCACCGCCACTGCCTGAGGGTCCCTCGACCTGGCGCAATACTTCGGTAGTTTTTTGTTGAGGCGTGACGCCATCATGTCTATCTTGCAGTCCCCACCGACTTGCAATCTCTGCGAAGACTTCCTGATGAAGTCCGCACTCTCCTGGATGGAGATCATGTCTGCTGAGGAAGTCTGCTTCCCAGTTGTCCACTCCCGGAATGAAGACTGCTGTCAGGGCGCTTACATGATTTTCCGCCCAGCGAAGAATCCTGGTGGCTTCTGCCATTGCCACTCTGCTCTTTGTTCCGCCTTGGCGGTTTACATGCGCCACTGCAGTGATGTCTGACTGGATCAGAACCGGTAGGTCGCGAAGCAGATTTTCCGCTTGTCGAAGGGCGTTGTATATGGCCCTCAACTCCAGAACGTTGATGTGAAGACAAGCCTCCTGGCTTGACCAGAGACCCTGGAAGTTTCTTCCCTGTGTGACTGCACCCCAACCTCGGAGGCTCGCGTCCGTGGTTACCAGAACCCAGTCCTGAATGCCGAACCTGCGACCCTCCAGAAGGTGAGCACTCTGCAGCCACCACAGAAGAGATACCCCGGCCCTGGGGGACAGGGTGATCATCTGATGAATCTGTAAATGTGACCCGGACCACTTGTCCAGAAGGTCTCATTGAAAAGCTCTTGCATGGAACCTGCCGAATGGAATGGCCTCGTAAGTCGCCACCATCTTTCCCAGAACTCGAGTGCAGTGATGCACCGACACCCTTTTTAGCTTCAATAGGTCCCTGACCAAAGACATGAGTTCTTGGGCCTTTTCCATCGGAAGATAAACCCTTTTCTGGTCTGTATCCAGAATCATGCCTAAGAAAGGCAAACGAGTCGTTGGAATCAACTGTGACTTCGGGATACTGAGAATCCAGCCGTGCTGTTGCAACACCCTCAGGGAGAGTGATACGCTGTTCAGCAACTGTTCTCTCGATCTCGCTTTTATTAGGAGATCGTCCAAGTACGGGATAATTGTGACACCCTGCTTGCGCAGGAGCACCATCATTTCCGCCATTACCTTGGTGAAAATCCTTGGGGCCGTGGAAAGCCCAAACGGCAACGTCTGAAATTGGTAATGACAATCCTGTACCGCAAACCTCAGGAACGCCTGATGAGGCGGATATATGAGGACATGAAGGTATGCCTCCTTTATGTCCAGGGACACCATATAATCCCCCCCTTCCAGGCTGGCGAAGACCGCTCTGAGCGACTCCATCTTGAACTTGAACCTGTTTAAGTATAGGTTTAAGGATTTTAAATTTAAAATGGGCCTGACCGAACCGTCCGGTTTCGGGACTACAAACAGGGTTGAGTAATACCCCATCCCCTGCTGCAGCAGGGGGACTTTGACCACCACTTGTTGAAGACACAAGTTTTGAATTGCCTTTAACACTATCTCCCTCACTGGGGGAGAAGCCGGTAGGGCCGATTTGAAAAACCGTCGAGGAGGCCCCTCTTCGAATTCCAGCTTGTAACCCTGGGAAAAATGTCTATTGCCCAGGGATCCGCCTGTGAGTGAACCCAGACGTGGCTGAAAAGTCGTAGACGTGCCCCCACTGGGGCTGACTCCCTCAGTGGAGCCCCAGCGTCATGTAGTGGATTTTGTAAAGGCCGGGGAGGACTTCTGCTACTGGGAACTAGCTGTGGCTGGCAGCTTTTTCCCCTTGCCCTTACCTCTGGCAAGAAAGGAAGATCCCCACACTCTCTTGGGTTTATGCGACCGAAAGGACTGCATCTGATAATGTGGCGTTTTCTTAGGCTGTGAGGAAACATAAGGCAAAAAAGTTGATTTACCAGCTGTAGCCGTGGAAACTAGGTCCGTGAGACCTTCCCCAAACAATTCCTCACCCTTGTAAGGTAAAACCTCCATATGCTTCTTCGAGTCGGCATCGCCCGTCCATTGTCGGGTCCATAGGGCTCGTCTAGCCGAAATCGCCATAGCGTTGACTCTGGAACCCAGTAGGCCAATGTCTCTCTGAGCATCTATCATATATAGGTGTTAGGGTCTCCTGCCCTGTGCTGCCACGTCGTCATGGCAACCGGGAGACAAGTGCTAGCGGAGTAACCTGAGCGCAGCTGATACTCCGGTTCGGGTCTTTTGCTGTGCAGTGGTTATAGGCTCTGTGCACGGCAGGGGATCCGGTGCTGGTTTTTGTGCTCACAGTCTGTGAGGTCTGAGTGGGGCGTGGACAGCACCTGCTTTATAAGGCCTCTTCTCAGGGTAAGCAGATGCTGCTGAATCTTTGTTGGTTAGTCAGTTCCTGAAAGTTAACCAGTACTGTGTAGCTTTGTATTTGTTTGTTGCTTACTGCAAATAGGCCTGGGGATTTGGTATTACACTCTGCCAATCCAGACCTAGCAGTAAGACTGGAGTCAGTCGTTTAGCTTGCTGGGGTTCTGTTACTACTCTGTGAACTTAGCAAGTTTGCGGCTGTATTCTAAGACTTGCCTGTCTAATCCTGTCTCACTGTGCTAGGTGTCAGGGGTCAGTTTAGTGGCAGTAAGCTGAACCTGTGCACTGCAAGTGAGAATTAGGATTGTGGAGACTCTCCTTGTGTCTATCATTCCATCTCTGACCAAGGAGTTTACTGCCACACCCGTTGGTAACCCTTTAGGGTTTTGCTGTTGCCCTTAGCAACAGCATTTCGGGTTCTCTACGTATTAAAACACAACATCTTGCTTTTCCCATCTGAGCATTTCTAATACAAGGGAGATACCCAGTTCCTTAGCCTCTGGGCTTCTCTGTTCACTTTGTGTGTATTTTGTTACCCTATCACCTTCTGTGTACGTTATGTCATATTCCCCAGTCTGTCTGTGAGTCCATTTGTTTTGCAAAACAGTTCAAACACCAGTACATTCCTGCAGGCACTGGAGTGCATAACAGTTCTGACACCAGTACTTTCCTGCAGGCACTGGTGTGCATAACATATTCAGCAGCCTAATACTCCTGTTGAAATTTTGTGGGAATATGGAGCATACCCCTCAAAATACGTTGCAACAGGTGGTCGATCAGGTGCAGGTCCTGACTCGACAATTTAATGATTTGTCCATTAAAATGCACACCTCCCAGGCTGCTGGCGGAGCTCCCGCAGCAGCAGCACCTGCAGGGGTTAAGGAGCCGAAAGTAAATCTCCCGGATCGTTTTTCTGGAGATCGCTCGCAGTTCTTTTGTTTCAAGGAGAGCTGCAAGCTATACTTCCGGCTTAGGCCTCAGTCTTCTGGGTCGGAGATTCAGCGGGTGGGCATAGTGATTTCCTTGCTACAAGGAGACCCACAGGTCTGGGCATATGGGTTGCAGCCTGACTGTCCGTCGCTTAAAAGTGTTGATGCTTTTTTTACGGCACTGGGCATGTTGTATGATGACCCTGACAAGACGGCCTCAGCCGAGGCTCAGATTTCGATCCTTAAGCAAGGGCGAAGGCCAGTTGAGGTTTACTGTACGGAGTTTCGGAGGTTGGCCCATGATACCCAGTGGAATGACCCAGCCCTGAGACACCAGTACCGAAGAGGTCTTTCTAACCAGATAAAGGACCAACTGGTACAATATCCCTTGCCTGATAGCTTGGATCAGCTCATGCAGTTATCCATCCGGGTGGATAGACGGCTGAGAGAGCGTAGGCTTGAAAGGGAGACTGAGATTTCCTTCCTTCCCAAGGGAACCTCAGACTCTGAGGAATTTTCCGAGGAGCCTATGCAGATTGGGGCTACCCGCCTCTCCTCGCGTGAGAAGACGCGGAGGAGACAGCAGGGGTTGTGTTTGTACTGTGGGAATAAAGGTCATGTGGTAGTATCATGCCCAGAAAAGCCGGAAAACTTCAGGGCCTGAGGGTGATGGGAAATATCCTGTCAGGCCAGAAGTCAGAATTTCCCAAGAAGACTTTTATCATTCCGGTGACCTTGAAGATCCTCGGTCAAACTGTCAAGACTGAGGCCTTTGTGGACAGTGGGGCCGACGGGGTTTTTATGGACCGCCAATTCGCCCTGAAACACTCTGTTCCCTTAGTACCCTTGGCATCGGAAATTGAGATTTGTGGGTTAAACGGGGAACCATTATCCCAAGGTAAAATTACCTCTTGCACTAGCCAGATTTCTTTGTTTATTGGAGCCACACACTCTGAAAAATTGTCCTTTTATGTGACTGTCTGTACTTTTGCCCCATTGGTGTTGGGGTTACCCTGGTTAAGGGCCCACAATCCTCAATTTGACTGGGTCTCTGGGGAGATTCTTAGTTGGGGTACTGATTGTTTCAGGAGTTGCTTGAGCCTTCCAGTCAGGCTCTAGCAGCTAAGTTTGCCAGGATTGCCAGGGTGTTATGCAGATTTTGCGGACGTGTTCTCCAAAAAAGTTGCAGAGGTACTACCTCCCCATCGCCCCTATGACTGTGCCATTGATTTGTTGCCAAATGCTAAGCTTCCCAAGAGCAGGTTGTACTCCCTGTCACGTCCTGAGACTCAGGCTATGGCAGAGTACATTCAGGAGAACTTGGCTAAGGGATTTATCAGACCTTCACAGTCTCCAGTTGGGTCGGGGTTCTTCTTCGTGGGTAAAAAGGACGGTTCGTTGCGACCCTGCATCGACTTCAGGGAATTGAACCGTATCACGATTAAAAACTCATACCCACTGCCTCTCATTTCGGTCTTGTTTGACCAGCTTCGTACTGCCACCATTTTTTCTAAGACTGACCTACGCGGTGCGTACAATCTAATACGAATAAGAGAGGGGGATGAATGGAAGACTGCCTTTAATACCCACTCAGGGCATTATGAATATTTGGTGATGCCTTTTGGGCTCTGTAATGCCCCGGCAGTCTTCCAGGATTTCATGAATGATGTGCTCAGGGAATATTTGGATAGATTCTTAGTTGTATACTTAGATGACATCCTAATCTTCTCCCATTCCCTGGAGGAACATCGGAAGCATGTACGCTTAGTCCTCCAGAAACTCAGAGACCACCGGCTTGGGGCGAAGCTGGAGAAGTGCGAATTTGAAGTTCAGCAAATCGCATTTCTAGGATATATTATCTCCCCAGAAGGTTTCCAAATGGAGGGTTCCAAGGTACAGGCAGTCCTGGATGCAGCCCACTAGTTTGAAGGCGCTTCAGCGTTTCCTGGGCTTTGCGAATTTTTATAGACGATTTATCGCTGGATTTTCGTCTATAGTGGCGCCCTTGGTGGCACTCACTAAGAAAGGGGCGGATGTTGCTCACTGGTCTTGTGAGGCTAAAGCGGCTTTTGCCCGTCTCAAAAGGGCATTTGTTTCGGCCAAGGTGCTGCGACACCCAGATCCAGAGCGTCCTTTTGTGGTGGAGGTGGATGCCTCTGAGATGGGTATTGGGGCAGTGCTTTCTCAGATGGGGGTGTCTGATAATCGCCTTCATCCCTGTGCTTACTTTTCCCGTAAATTTTCGCCTGCCGAGATGAATTATGACGTGGGTAACCGGGAATTGTTGGCTATTAAGGATGCACTCGAGGAGTGGAGACACTGGCTTAAGGGGGCTAAGTTTGTGGTCTCAATTCTCACTGACCATAAGAATCTGGCATATTTAGAGTCATCGAAGCGTCTCAATGCCAGGCAGGCACGATGGGCTTTGTTTTTTGCTCGCTTTAATTTTTTGATAACATATCGCCCTGGGTCAAAAAACATCAAGGCTGATGCGCTCTCGCGGAGTTTTGCTCCAATCCAGGAGACCACCGAGGAGCCGTTGCCCATTGCTTCCCCATCATGTATTAAAGTGGGCATTACCCAGGACCTCTTATCATTAGTCCTTAGAGCACAGGAGCAGGCTCCTCCAGACCTTCCGGTAGGTCTTTTGTTTGTGCCTCCTAGGTTAAGACAGCGAGTGTTCCTGGAATTCCATGCCAATAAGTCGTCAGGTCACCCGGGTATTGCCAGAACTCGGGAGTTGCTATCTAGGGCGGTGTGGTGGCCCTCGGTGGCTAAGGATGTGGATCAGTGGGTTCGGGCATGTGACATCTGTGCCCGAAATAAGACTCCTAGAGGGGTTCCTGTTGGCCCATTACATCCACTCTCTATCCCATCTAAGCCATGGACCCACATTTCAATGGATTTTGTGGTGGACTTACCCAAATCCTCGGGGATGACAGCCATCTGGGTTGTCGTTGACAGGTTTTCGAAGATGGCGCACTTCGTTCCACTGGTTGGGCTGCCATCGGCCAGACGCCTGTCTGAATTATTTATGCTGCATGTTGTGCGTCTCCACGGGTTGCCACTTGATGTGGTCTCTGACCGCGGATCCCAGTTTGTGGCCAAATTCTGGAGGGCATTTTGTTCCGATCTCCAGATTTCTGTCAGCTTGTTGTCAGGCTACCATCCGCAGTCTAATGGGCAGACTGAAAGGGTGAACCAGTCCTTGGAGCAGTTCCTCAGGTGTTATGTCTCCAAGTGTCAGACTGACTGGGTTGCTCATCTGTCCATGGCGGAGTTTGCCTATAACAACGCGGCTCACTCTGCTACAGGGATCTCTCCCTTCCTTTGTGTGTATGGGCATCATCCTAAGGCCAATTCTTTTGACCCCCTGGACTTCACGCCTGGTGGTTCCTCTGTGGTTTCGGTCCTTAGAGGTATTTGGCGGAAAGTGAAGAAAGCCCTTGTGTCTGTGTCATTAGTGACCAAAAGGGTTTTTGATAAGCGGAAAAGACCCTGCAGCTTCAAATTAGGAGACTTCGTCTGGTTGTCTACCAAGAATTTGAAGTTGAGACAGCCATCTCATAAGTTAGGCCCCCGGTTCATCGGCCCTTATAAGATCACCAGGGTTATCAATCCGGTGGCATTTCAGTTAGATCTGCCCCGTTCTTTGGGTATCAATAAAACATTTCATTGTTCCCTTTTAAAACGGGCGATTAGTAATCCTTCTTCCAGTGGAAGACCTTCCCCTCTTCTGATACGTGGCTAGAGGGAGTTTGTTGTTGAAAGGATTCTTGACTCCAAGGTGGTTCGGGGTCGGCTGTCATTTTTGGTGCACTGGAAGGGGTATGGCCCGGAGGAGCGGTCGTGGGTGCGCAGTTGTGATCTTCATGCCCCCAGACTGATACGCTCTTTCTTCTCGCAGTTCCCCGATAAACCCGGTGGTAGGAGTTCTTTGACCCCTCGTCAGAGGGGGGGTACTGTTAGGGTCTCCTGCCCTGTGCTGCCACGTCGTCATGGCAACCGGGAGACAAGTGCTAGCGGAGTAACCTGAGCGCAGCTGATACTCCGGTTCGGGTCTTTTGCTGTGCAGTGGTTATAGGCTCTGTGCACGGCAGGGGATCCGGTGCTGGTTTTTGTGCTCACAGTCTGTGAGGTCTGAGTGGGGCGTGGACAGCACCTGCTTTATAAGGCCTCTTCTCAGGGTAAGCAGATGCTGCTGAATCTTTGTTGGTTAGTCAGTTCCTGAAAGTTAACCAGTACTGTGTAGCTTTGTATTTGTTTGTTGCTTACTGCAAATAGGCCTGGGGATTTGGTATTACACTCTGCCAATCCAGACCTAGCAGTAAGACTGGAGTCAGTCGTTTAGCTTGCTGGGGTTCTGTTACTACTCTGTGAACTTAGCAAGTTTGCGGCTGTATTCTAAGACTTGCCTGTCTAATCCTGTCTCACTGTGCTAGGTGTCAGGGGTCAGTTTAGTGGCAGTAAGCTGAACCTGTGCACTGCAAGTGAGAATTAGGATTGTGGAGACTCTCCTTGTGTCTATCATTCCATCTCTGACCAAGGAGTTTACTGCCACACCCGTTGGTAACCCTTTAGGGTTTTGCTGTTGCCCTTAGCAACAGCATTTCGGGTTCTCTACGTATTAAAACACAACATCTTGCTTTTCCCATCTGAGCATTTCTAATACAAGGGAGATACCCAGTTCCTTAGCCTCTGGGCTTCTCTGTTCACTTTGTGTGTATTTTGTTACCCTATCACCTTCTGTGTACGTTATGTCATATTCCCCAGTCTGTCTGTGAGTCCATTTGTTTTGCATAACAGTTCAAACACCAGTACATTCCTGCAGGCACTGGAGTGCATAACAGTTCTGACACCAGTACTTTCCTGCAGGCACTGGTATGCATAACAATAGGACAGCATCTTTAATATGACCCAGGATCAATAAAATGGTCTCCTTATCCAGCGTATCTATATCAGCAGATAAGTTATCTGTCCACGCTGCTACAGCGCTACAAACCCAAGCCGACGCTATCGCCGGACTGAGTAAGGTACCAGTATGTGTGTAAATAGACTTCATGGTAGTCTCCTGCCTGCGATCCGCCGGATCCTTGAGGGTTGCTGTATCTTGAGAAGGCAGCACTACCTTTTTGGATAAGCGTGTCAGCGCTTTGTCCACCCTCGGTGAGGATTCCCACCGTATCCTGTCCTTAGTCGGGATACGCCATAAGAATCCTTTTGGGAATCTGCAGTTTTTTGTCTGGAGATTCCCAAGCCTTTTCAAATAATTTGTTCAGCTCATGAGATGGGGGAAAGGTTACCTCAGGTTTCTTTTCTTTAAACATGTGGACCCTCGTGTCAGGGACAGAGGGTTCATCCGTGGTATGCAACACCTCTTTTATAGCAATAATCATATAATGAATATTTTTAGCCAATTTTGGCTGCAACTTTGCATCATCGTAGTCGACACTGGAGTCAGAATCCGTGTCGGTATCAGTGTCTACTATTTGGGATAGTGGGCGCTATTGAGACCCAGAAGGTCCCTGTGACATAGTGAAAGACAGGGCTAAACTCCCTGTACATTCCCTGGACTCAGCTTTGTCCAACCTTTGTGCAATAAATTCACATTTGCATTTAAAACATTCCACATATCCAACCAGTCAGGTGTCGGCGTTGCCGACGGAGACACCACACTCATTTGCTCCACCTCCTCCCTAGAAGAGCCTTCCGCTTCAGACATGCCGACACACGCGTACCGACACACCACACACTCAGGGAATTCTCTATCTGGAGACAGTTCCCCCACAAGACAGAGAGAGAGTATGCCAGCACACACCCAGCGCCAATGACCCAGGGAAAAAATTACCCAGATAGCGCTTTTATTACCAATATATAATACTGCGCCAAATTATGTGCCCCCCCTCCAATTCTTTCAAACCCTCTGTCACCGTGTGGAGAGTCCGGGGAGCCAGCTTCTCAGCGGTGAGCTGTGGAGAAAATGGTGCTGGTGAGTGTTGTGGATCAAGCTCCGCCCCCTCAGCGGCGGGCTTCGGTCCGGCTTGATTTCGTTTAAAACCTGGCGGGGGATCTCTAATATAAGTGCAGAGCCTATATATGCACTGTTTTTGCCAGACCAGAGGTTTAAATTGCTGCCCAGGACGCCCCCCCTGCGCCCTGCACCCTTACAGTGCCTGCCGTGTGTATGTTGTGTGGGAGCAATGGCGCGCAGCGTTACCGCTGCACGTTACCCCAGTGAAGATCCAAAGTCTTCTGCCGCCTCTGAAGTCTTCTTTCTTCATATACTCACCCGGCTTCTATCTTCCGGCTCTGTGAGAAGGACGGTGGCGCGGCTCCGGGACGAACAGCTAGGAGAGACCTGCGTTCCGACTCCCTCTGGAGCTAATGGTGTCCAGTACCCTAAGAAGCAGAGCCTAGCAGTTAAGTAGGTCTGCTTCACTCCCCTCAGTCCCTCGATGCAGGGAGCCTGTTACCAGCAGGCTCCCTGAAAATAAAAAACCTAACAAAATTGATTTCTTTCAGGAAACTCAGGAGAGCCCCCTGTAATGCACCCAGTCTCCTCTGGGCACAGTATCAAACTGAGGTCTGGAGGAGGGGCATAGAGGGAGGAGCCAGTGCACACCCATATCTAAAGTTCTTTTTAGTGCCCATGTCTCCTGCGGAGCCCGTCTATCCCCATGGTCCTTACGGAGTCCCCAGCATCCTCTAGGACGTAAGAGAAATAAATAAATATATATATATATATATATATATATATAAACTCACAATACAGCGGGCTTATAGGGATTTATCTTCACCCTAGTTAAAATACCAAAAGCACCTTAGGGAGCTGTTATACACAGTAGCAATGTGGCCACACAATGCATGGCAGTACCTGGTGGCTGAGCAAACATTCTGATGGCATTTAAAACACAATCGGAGTGGCCAGATAGCATTCTCTGCCTGTATCATGGCCACCAGGCATGACTACGGTATGTACTGTGTGATTGCAGACCGGCACCAAAGTGCATACTGCAACAGGGTGCATAGCCTGTTATGGTCATGATCAAAGCCATTGAACAAAAGGGGGGATTCCAGGCAACTGGAAATGTTTGACTATGAAGAGAAACAGGAGCACCAGGAAAAAAAAGCTTCACGTAACATTAGAATTGCTGGTTTATTATTACAGTATTAGAAATATTATTGACACTGGGAGAAATGGGGTATATTTATTTAAATATGCATCCAGTCCTCGAAAATGAAGACTTCTTACTGCTGATTATCACGGACATAAGAAATCTTTTTTTTTTAGGTGACTGGACCGACCTAAATTGATGGGACATGAGCTCATCCCAACCATCATTAAGAAGTAAAGTGACTTTGGGGGTCATTCCGACCTGTTCGCACACTGCGGTTTTTCGCTGTTATTGCCCAGCGACAGCCATCACCAGGCAATGACCAGAAGAAAGAAGAAAGTGATCGCTAGTGCGATCGCAAGAAGATTGACAATGGGGAGGCATTCCGGGGCGGATACTCACCGTTTTCCGGGCGTGGACATCCGAACGCAGGCGTGTCCAGGCGTTTGGAGGGCGGTTGTCTAACATCAATTCCGGGACCTTCATCGCTGGATCCATCGCGCAGGGTAAGTAACTGCAGGGCTAGTCTTGTTCTGCACAAAACTTTTTTAGCATAGCAGGGCTGCACAAGCGATCGCTGCCCTGCTATGCTAAAATACACTCCCCCATAGGTGGCGTATAGTTGATTGCATGAGCAGCAAAAAGTTGCTACGTGCGATCAACTCGGAATTATTTCCAGGATTGGACCACAGCCTACAATGCAAAAATTTTGCAATTAGAATCACTAACAGCTACAGCCCACAGGAGAAGGATCAGAAAATCCCTCTCAGGCAGGGCTGCCCCATTACAGGTAATGGGTTATGAAGATGGCATTAGACTACGCATGCAAGATTTGGAAAGCAACGCTGGTTCTGTACTCTACAATAAATAATTATCCTCATTTTCTTTTCCACCCATCCATCAAGTACAGCTAAAAAGTCATATTATTAGGTTCTGGAGGTATGTGATGAGACTATTCAAGAATCTCAAAGCAAAGAAGAGAAAGAGAGATTCTACAGGAATTCAATTCATTGTACAGAAAGAAATTATATTTAATGTATTATGTTCTTGTATGTAATGGAGTATGCTGTAAGTACTTCAAACTGGGGCAGTAAAGTCTACATGCTAGTGCCATTTCCAAATCCTAATTTAAGACAAAAAGTAAGATTGAATAATCCCGCACCCCCAGGAGCAATGATTAATGATCAATATCTGAACAGACATTTATGTAATTAAATACTTGAAAGGCACTGTATTCTTAATGCATATGGTATAGCACACGATTATTTATTTATTGTTTATTATTTATTCACAGTTTCTTATATCGCACAGCATATTCCGTTGCGCTTTACAATTGGAAACGGGATACGTTCGACATCCCGGCAGTCTGGATGCTGTTGGCCATGTGACCAATGCCAGAATCCCGACACCACTCAGGAGGCCGGAGCCGGAACACCGACAGCCGCCACCCCCTGAGTTAGCCGTTGCCGCCGCCACCCCTGGAGGGCTAGGGTAGGGGAGTGGGGAGGGTAAAAATACTTACTCCATCCAGTGTTGGGATCTTCAATGCTGGCATGCTGCTGTCAGTCATGTGACTGCCGACATCCAACCAGCGGTATTACATACCAAACCCTTGGAAACAACAGTGATAGGACAAAACTGGGTAATAACAAACAGACATAGAGATAGCAAGCCTGCAATCTTACAATCTATGGGGGAATAAGCATTGATACACACGGATAGGTGCTACCTCTTGCATAATGGTCCAGCCACATTGCAAAGGTCTTGGTTGGCTGCATGATATAGGGGCCTATTCATCATTACATAATTACCACTAGTGATAATTAGGTTTTAAACTCACTGTGAGTTTTAAAAAACTTTCAGAGGCATTCATCCTTCCTCATTAACTCAAGTATCACTTCTGAAAAGCTGCTGTTTTTGCGGAGTCAGCTTTTCGGAATTGTGAAATTTTTACCCCTACAGCTGCGTTGTCCCTATGGTTTCTCCCACTGCTGCCAGTGTCTGTGCTGCCCCCCACCCCCCCACCGCTAACCCTACTGATGTTTGTAAATCCACCTGCGCACAGTTGTTGCGTGCAAACAGCAGCTTGAGAAGGTGTTCAGAGCTGTACGCCATCTCAGGATGGTGTTCAGTATCAATCGCAAGTTCTGAAAAGAATACTTGATGAATGGCATAATTACTACAGCCTCATACTATAGTGTGGGAGAATTGTACCCAGGAGATATCAGTGATATCTCCTGCATTACAGGAATGCTGAACGGCTCTGTACCTTCATTTCTGCAAAAGTAGCAGAAAATTGTAATTTTCATCTACTTTTGTTGAAATTAAAGGTTGATGAATAGATCACTTCGGGGCATATTTATCACAATCCGCATCTCAGATGTGGATGGGATGGGATAAATTCACCCCAATTCACAATGTGATAATTTAATACATCGCAAGGGTGTATCAATTATCATATGCAGGGACAGAGCACTGTACTGCATCTCAGCTGACCACATACATCAGCTGATCTGCCGGTTACACTGTGAAGAGGTCAGGATCAGCCCCTTCTGGTGCACGTAAGTTATCTTTTATTTATTTCTATTCTGAACCTATTTGATCAGCCTGTGGTCTATTTAGACTAGTTGGATATGGGAGACCGGCTCTTAGAATGCCGACACCTGGTGTAAGTATGCTAACATTCTCCTAACCCTCCCTTCCCACAGCCTAACCCTAGCACTTCCTGTTTGTAGCCTAACCCTCCCCCCTGCACCTTAACCCTAAGGGCTGTAACACACTACCCGGTTTACACCAGATGGCAAAAAGACGAACAAACTTTGTCCGGCTTTTTACCATCCGGCAGAGTCTTTCACACACAACGACTTTGAGCCGTGTTTAATGCTGTGCGCATGCGCAGCAGCAGACACGGCTTGAAAAAAACCCGTTGTGTGTGAAAGCTCCCATTCACACACACGGTTCACTGCCTACAAAGACGGCATGGCCCCGGCCCGGCAGCCGGACCTTCCAGTGGATATTTCTGGCTGCAACCCGGCAGCCGGGCCGTGTGAAAGGACCCTACCCCTTACACTGTTAATTACAATACAGGCACGGGGAAAAGCCATCCGTCTTTTTCCCGCCCGGCAAAAGTTGGCGAGTGTGTTACAGCCCTTGCCCTTCCTACGTTCATCCAAGCCCTAACTCTCCCCCTAGTGCCTAACCCTAACAACCCCCCCCCCCCACAGCCTAACTCTCCCTTCTTGCATCCTAACCTTAACTCCTCCACCTCACAGCATAGCCCTAACCCTCCCTTCTTGCAGCTTAACTCCACTGCAGCTTAACCCTAATCCTCTCTCCTTGCAGCCTCCCCTTAACCCTCCCCCTAGTGCCTTTCCCTAACAAGACCCCCCACAGCTTAACCCTAACCCTCACTTTTTGCAGCCTAACCCCACCGCAACTTAACCCTAATCCTCTCTCCATGCAGCTTCACCCTAACCCTCCTCCTAGTGCCTTACCCTAATAAGCCCCCCCACAGCTTAACCCTAACCCTCACTTCTTGCAGCCTACCCCTAACCGTTCCCCTAGTGTCTAACCCTAACAAGCCCCACCACAGCTTAACCCTAACCATCCCTTATTGCATCCTAGCCCTAACCCTCCCCCTAGTGCCTTACCCTAACAACCCCACCCCCACAGCCTAACCCTCCCTTCTTGCAGCCTAACCTTAACTCCTCCACCCCACAGCCTAGCCTTAACCCTCCCTTCTTGCAGCCTAACCCCACCGCAGCTTAACCCTAATCTTCTCTCCTTGCAGCCTCACCCTACCCCCCCCCCCCCCCTAGTGCCTTACCCTAACAAGCCCCCCCCCCCACGGCTTAACCCTAACCCTCACTTCTTGCAGCCTAGCCCTAACCCTCCCCCTAGTGTCTGACCCTAAAAACCCCCACCCCTACCCCCCACAGCCCAGTCGTAACCATCCCCGGCATACTTACTTTCGGGATGTCGGCTGTCAGGATTCCGGGCGTCGGAATTCTGGCACTAGTCATCTGACCGCCGGCATCCCGTAAATCAGGATGCACACTACATACCGTTTAGACATACAGGCTGATCACAGACACAAGCTCTGTGCTTTTATTTGCCTGTCAGATGAAGTTTAGCAAGGAAGATTAGCATCGCAGCTGCATTCAGAATGGATTGTAGTGGTTAGAGCTCGCTTCTAGGAAGACCAGTAAGGAGACTATTGCAACAATGAATGCGGGAGATAATGAGAGCATGGATTAGAGTTTTTGCAGTGCCTTGTGTAAGATATGGTCGTATTTTGAATATGTGTTTTAGATGTATGTAACATGATTATACAGCACTGTGGATTATGCTGCTGCAGTATAGATAAGTAGTAATAATAGAATTTAATCCTAATTAAATTGCACTGATTTAAAATGGAAAAGTTGGCTAAAACCAACATAGAGATCTAACAAAAGTAGAAAGAAGAAACAAAAATCAACTATGCAATAAAATCACTAAAATGTAAATGATACCATTTTTCAAATATTTTCTTAGATTAACATCTAATATGCAGTATAAACATAGAATTAGACGGCAGATAAGAACCACTTGGCCCAACTAGTCTGCCCCTTTTTTTTTATCCTTTAGGCAATCTCAACCCTGTTTGAACCTTAATTCTTTGTAAGGATATTCATATGCCTGTCCCAAGCATGTTTAAATTGCTTTACAGTCTTAGCCTCTACCTCCTCTGATGGGAGGCTATTCCACTTATCCACTACCCTTTCTGTGCAGTAATTTTTCCTTAAATTTCCCCTGAACCTCCCCCCCTCCAGTCTGAGTGTATGTCCTTGAGTTCTAATACTTCTCTTCCTTTGAAGAATGTTTCCCTCCTGAACTTTAAGACCCTTGATATATTTGAAAGTTTCTATCATGTGCCCCCTTTCCCTTCTCTTCTCCAAACTATACATGTTAAGATGTATTAGCCTTTCCGGGTAAGTTTTGTGATGTAGGCCATGCACCATTTTAGTTGCCCTTCTTTGTACACTCTCTAATGTATTTATATCCTTCCGGAGACATGGTGTCCAGAACTGGACACAGTATTCCAGATGGGGCCGTACCAATGACCTATACAGTGGCATTATCACTTCTTTTTTCCTGCTACTGATTCCTCTCCCTATGCAACCAAACATCTGACTTGCCTTTCTCATTGCTTTATTGCATTGCTTTCCTGACACCAAGTCACTTGAACTAGTGACTCCTAAATCCCTTTCCTCCTCAGTAGTTTCCATTATAGTACCCTTGATACTATATTTAGCCTTTGGGTTTTTGGGACCCAAGTGCATGAATTTGCATTTTTTAGCATTAAACTGTAGTTGCCACGTTCTTGATCATTTCTCAAGCCTACCTAGGTCATCAATCATTTGTTTTACCCCTCCCGGTGTGTCTACCCTGTTGCATATCTTTGTATCATCTGCAAAAAGGCATACTTTCCCTTCAATACCATTTGCAATGTCACCAACAAAGATATTAAAGAGAACTGGACCAAGTACAGATCCCCGGGGTACTCCACTGGTAACATTTCCCTCCATAGATTGCACTCCATTTACTACAACTGTCTGTTTCCTATCCTGCAACCATGTTCTTATCCATTTAACTGTTTTATAATCCACCCCCCACACTTTCAAATTTATTTAGCAGTCTGCGATGTGGGACAGTGTCAAATGCCTTATTAAAGTCTAGATATGCTATATCTACAGCTCCCCCTTGATCTATTATTTTCGTCACAGAGTCAAAAAAGTTAATAAGATTTGTTTGGCATGATCTCCCACCAGTAAATCTATACTGTTATGGATACTGTAAGTTGTTTGATTTAAGATATTCCACAACTCTTTCTTTTAATAGTTTATCCATTACTTTCCCTACTACTGATGTACGGCTTACTGGTCTGTAGTTACTTGCTTCTTCCTTGCTTCCACTTTTGTGCAGTGGAACTACATTTGCTCTTTTCCAGTCCTCTGGAATGGCACCTGTATTTAGTGACTGGTTAAATAATTCTGTTAAAGGTGTAACCAGCACATCTTTTAGCTCTTTGAGTATCCTTGGGTGTATCCCATCTGGCCGCATTGATTTATCCACTTTTAGTTTTGAAAGTTCTGTTAGGACCTTCTCCTCTGTAATTGTACTTTCATCTACCTTATTTTTATGAATGTCCTTGCCACTTAATTGTGGCCCCATCCCTTCTCCTTCTGTAGTAAATACTGAGCAAAAATAATTATTTAGGTGATCTGCTATTGCCTTGTCTCCCTCCACCAAATGCTCACTCTCTGTCTTAAGTCTTATTATTCCTCCATTTGATTTTCTCCTTTCACTTATATACTTAATAAAAAGTTTTGCCCCCTTTAACTACTGACTGGGCCATTTTCTCCTGAGCTTCTGCCTTTGCACGTCTGATCACTTTCTTATATATAAGAGTTCCTTTCATCGAGGCATTGGAAACAACTGAAAGTGGTAAAACCACTTCTTTGTCCATAATACATAGTCAAAACGCAACATATTGTAGTCTAGGTACAAATCTGTGGAAATCTTTGTTGGGATCATTTCAAAAGGTGCCATAGTGTTACATCATAGATGTACATGGAGGTCCTTGTAAACCGTATGGGTGCTTGTACTACCTGGATGGACCATGACTATGTGTTTACACGGGCAGATCAGAAACAAGGATTCTTTGGTTGGTTACATTGTATTTTTTGTTTTAATTTCAGATCCCCCAGCTCAAGCAAAGTATTATAGCAGGATCATAACAAATAAAAAGTAATTGGGGAAGGGAGAGAAGCTGTGGGTAAGGAAGGGATCTCTGATCAGCGGCATAGCGCATTGGTGGCTGTTCCCCATGGAGGGGCAAGCCACGGGTAAAGAGAACATTAGCATAAACACCACTGTATGCCACTGTTGAGCCAGATAATCCCCTTACTACTTTAAACGTGACATATATAGGTCGTCTTTCGGGACCTTCAATAAACATTACTGGAGGTCTACTTGAGAAGGCCGAATTACACCAAGCTAGAATAAGAAGTGTGAGTTCTACACAAACAGGGTTATTCAGGTTTGTAAGTAAACCAAAAAAGTTAGCAATTGGGCAAAACCATGTTGCACTACAGGTGGGGCAGATGTAACATGTGCAGAGAGATTTATATTTGGGTGGGTTATATTGTTTCGGTGCATGGTAAATAGTGGCTGCTTAATTTATGCACTACAGTTTAGATTTCAATTTGAACACACCTCACCCAAATCTAAATCTCTCTGCACATGTTACATCTGCCCCACCTGCAGTGCAACATGGTTTTTTACTTTTTTGGTTTACTAACAAACCTGAATAAGGCCCAAAATCCAACGCTGTATGCAAGTCTTCCGAAATGTTCAGGAATCTATGACCTGAAAATGAAACAGTTCTCTAGGGAATTCGGTTGGCATCTCGCAAAAAAAGACATCTAGCTCTGGATCAGCAAGTTACTAAACTAGTGAGGGGTACTGCCAGATTTCACTGGATGATAAACTATTAAATCTCTACCAGATCTAGCCAGAATCCAGCCAGCCAGTTTACTTGGCAATGCTATTAAATGAAATGGATATGTATCCCCTAGTTTGTACCATTCCATGACTAGTTATGCTATAGTTCGCAGAAGCCAACATTAAAAATGTTGGATTCATCTTCTTTTGTTGTGTCCTCAATTCTCCCATTCTGGGGCACAATTGCCGCCTTCAAGCATTCCAAAAGAATCTGAAGTAACTGGTCATATATGGAAGCCAGTATCAGCTTTTCGTCTGCTGGTCCACATTTACGCTGAGCTTCAGATGCGGTGCTGATGCAAAAGGCTTGCCGCCTATCCACTAGCCACTGCTATGTGGCAATACACTAGAGCAAATGACGTTTGCAGTACATGTATTCCTATAAACCTTTGTTTGATTGCACATATGGGCCCTCATTCCGAGTCGTTCGCTCTGTATTTTTCATCGCATCGCAGTGAAATTCCGCTTAGTACGCATGCGCAATATTCGCACTGCGACTGCGCCAAGTAATTTTACAATGGAGATAGTATTTTTACTCACTGCTTTTTCTTCGCTCCGGCGATCGTAGTGTGATTGACAGGAAATGGGTGTTACTGGGCTGAAACAGGCCGTTTTATGGGCGTGCGGGAAAAAACGCTACCGTTTCCGGAAAAAACGCAGGAGTGGCCGGGGAAACGGAGGAGTGTCTGGGCGAACGCTGGGTGTGTTTGTGACGTCAAACCAGGAACGACAAGCACTGAACTGATCGCAGATGCCGAGTAAGTGTGGAGCTACTCAGAAACTGCTAAGTAGTTTGTAATCGCAATATTGCGAATACATCGTTCGCAATTTTAAGATGCTAAGATACACTCCCAGTAGGCGGCGGCTTAGCGTGAGCAACTCTGCTAAAATCGCCTTGCGAACGATCAACTCGGAATGAGGGCCATTGTGGAGACAGCAGTTGTAATGGAAATCATTCCTGGGAATTCCCACTGAAGAGCGATCTGTGCAAACAAGCATCATCATTATCAATACAGTCTTAAGTGAAACTAGAAAACAACAAAGGGAAATATGCTCCCTGTAAAAATATTATATTACTGTTCATTGAATTGTAATAATGGGTCTTCAAATCTAACACCCAGTAATTTGCTAAAGACTACAAGTGCATTGAAGCAACAGTTCCTGGCATCTTGTTGAGCAATATTTCAGCTAAAATGAGTCATACATAACATAATTTTTGAGGTTGAAAAAAGACAAATTGTCCATCGAGTTCAACCTGTTAGTCCTAAAAATATTACAGTAGGAGATCACTAATTTTAACTTTGGTGAATGTTTAACCGTTATGTCGATTACTCTTATTTATTTAATTATTATTTTATTTTATTAATGTAGTGCGTGATTTACCCTCCATAACCCTGTATATACTTATCCATTAGGAATTTATCTAGGCCATTCTTAAAAGTAATTACCGAGTCCGCCATTACTACTGTTTCAGGCAGGGAATTCCAAGTACGCATTGTCCTTACTGTGAAGAAACCTTTACGTCTCTTTGTGCAAAATTTCTTCTCTTTTAACCTAAGCGGGTGTCAACGTGTTCTTTGTAATGATCTTACCAAAAACAAATCCCCCGCTAGCCCTGTGTATTGACCCCTTATATATTTGTAAATGTTAATCATGTCACCTCTTAATCTTCTTTTTCCCAGTGTAAACATGCCTAGCCTATCAAACCTTTCCTCGTATTCTAGTGTCTTCATCCTCTTAATCGTTTTGGTCACCTGTCTTTGAACCTTTTCTAGTTCCAGGCTATCCATTTTGTAGTATGGTGCCCAATGTTAAGCACAGTATTTGAGATGTGGCCTCACCACTGATTTACACAATGGGAGTATAACACGCTCATCCCATGCATCAATTCCCCGCTTTATGCATGCTAATACCTTGTTTGCCTTTTTTGCTGCATTCCTACTTTGGGTATTACTGCTAAGTTTGTTATCTATGTGAACATCTAAATCTTTTTCCAGTACAGAATCCCCTAGTTTCTCCCCATTTAGTATGTAGGTAGTATTTCTGTTCTAGCTACCAAAGTGCATTTGCCTTACATTTGTCTGTGTTGAACCACATTCTCCATTTAACTGCCCATGTTTCCAATCTATATAAGTCGTTCTGTAGAGACTTGGCATCCCCCTCCAAATTAATAACCTTACACATTTTGGCGTCATCTGCAAAAATTGACACTGTACTCTCTAGACCTACTTCTAGATCGTTTATAAAAATGTTAAACAATAGTGGTCCAAGTACAGACCCTTGTGGCACAATACTTAGTACTTCAGTCCAATTCGAAAACGTTCCATTTACCAACACTCGTTGCTCCCTTTTATCCAACCAATTTCTAACCCAAGTGCATATTGTGCTCCCTAGCCCAAGTTCTCTTAATTTGTATAGTCTCATGTGAGGTACTGTATCGAAAGCTTTGGCAAAGTCTAAAAAGATTACATCCACCTCTTTACACTGATCTAGGTTCGCATTAACCGTTTCATAAAAGTCTATTAAGTTAGTTTGACATGATCTATCCTTCACAAATCCATGTTGGTTTCTATTAATAACCTTATTGGTTTTGAGGAATTCCTGTATTATATCCCTTAAAATACCTTCCAATACTTTCCCCACTATAGTTGCAAGACTTACTGGTCTATAATTACCTTGTTCAGATTTTCTTCCCTTTTTAAATATATCAGCACTACTTCCACTATATGCCAGTCTTTGGGGACCATGCCTGATGTAAGTGTGTCATTGAAAATCAATTATAGGGGTCTTGCTAATTCGGAGTGCAGCTCCATGAGGACCCTTGGGTGAATTCCGTCGGGACCAGGTGACTTAATAATCTTTTTTTTTTTTAAACGGTCACTGACTACTTCCTCACTTAAGTAAGCATTAATTCGATTTGCTTCAGCAACAGTTCCTCATCAGACACATTAATATCAGTCGGCTTGTAGCATATCACTATAAGTTTCTTTTTCGGTCCCTTTCCTCCGCATGCAATTTCTACCCATACAGGGGCTGATTCCGACCCGATAGCACGCTGCACTTCCTTGCAGCGGTGCAATCGGGACTGGAATGCGCATGCGCGTCATTGCCCTGTGACAGCCGTCACTGGGCAATGACGCTGACTATGAAGAAAGTGGTCGCAGCGGCGATCGCAAGAAGATTGACTGCAGGAAGGCGTTCCGGGGTGGCAACTAACCGTTTGGAGCTTTTTTCGGGGAGTGGTGAGAAAAACACAGGCGTGTCCAGGGGTACGGAGGGCGGATGTCTGACATCAAAGCCTTGACCCTCATCGCTGGACCTGTCGCACAGGGTCAGTATGTCCAGCCCTGGTCTTGTTTTGAGTGAAACTTTTTTAGCATAGCAGGGCTGCACAAGTGATCGCAGCCCTGCTATGCTAAAATACACTCCCACTGTTATGAGCCACGGCTGTGGCTCATTCCTGTTTTGCATTTTGGTTATGTATTTTATGTTATACTTCTGTTTATGTTCCCCGTGGGTGTCATGGGGTGTTCGGAGCTCACCCTTAAGGAGAGGGTACTGTTATGAACCACAGGTAGTGGTTCATTCCTATTCTATGTTTATAGTTGTCTTGCAGGCCAGGATTTCCCGTTGCTCTGGTTTGAGAAGACTCTTGTTTGCTGCCGGTGGTGAGTCTGTGTGATTGCAGCTTGTTCCCATGTGTTCAGCCTCACCTGTCTGTTGATTACACCTCTCAGTTGTGCAGCAGGGCAGCTGCACGACATAATTAATTAAGACTCTCTGTTATATTCTGGCTCAGTGCAATTCACAGACGCTGGTGATATTTCCAGAGTTCCAGAGTTCTTGAGTTTTGAGCTAGTCCCTGCCAGTTCCTGAGTTCCTGTCTAGCAGTGTCTGTCTAGCTGCTTCGAGTGTCGGTTCCTGTGTCGGTTCCTGTGTCGGTTCCTGTGTCGGTTCCAGTGTCGGTTCCAGTGTCGGTTCCAGTGTCTGACCCCGTGTCCTGCCGTGAAGCGTTCCTGTCCAGAAGTCCTGTGGCTTTGTCTGTGCCTGGTCGAGTATCTGGCTTCTTGGTGTCCACCGGTCTGTCGTTTGGGATTCTGCCTGTCCTCCGGTTCTGAGAGTCTGTATCAGCTACATTGGGGGTTCCTGTCCATTTGCCAGTATTGGTACCGGTTCCGTGAGTAGCGGCTTTGCCGCGTCCGTCGACCTAGGCCGCAGTATTCTTTGGTTATATTTTGTTACTGGTGTTTTGCAGAGGGTTCTGCTTATGCTGTCACCGCCGGTACACAACAGTATTGTGTCGGCGAGTAGACAGCATTTCCTTTGTTGTTCTTTTCCTTTGGCGGCGTGCCGCACATATATTTAGTTTTAGGGTTGTTAGTAGCCCTAGCCTTCTGTTTGCTTTAGTTAGAGGTCCCCTTGTTATTATCCTGTCTCGATTCACGCCTTGTCTCACTCTAAGACCTGGGGGCATCGGAGTTGGGCAGACCTAATCCGCCCTTCAAACGCGGCTGCCGTGGGCCCAAGAAACCATAGTCACTCAGGCGTGAACTGACCACACGGGTGAAACAATGGAGGTAGGGTGCTAGGGGCTATTTCCACACCACACCTTATTTCAGCATCACGTTCTGGTGCTCTGGACTCACTACGTAACATCTCCCTTGTTCTGAGCACCAGAAACCTAACACCCCCATAGGCGGAGATTAGTTGATCGCACCAGCAGCAAAAAGTTGCTTGTTGCGATCAACTCGGAATGAGGGCCAAAGTCTCCACAGAATTTACGGTCCCATCATGAATGTCTTCCTTTATATCAGGTTTAAAAAAGGCTTTACATAAAGACATACCCCTCCACCCCTTTTATTTAATCTGTCTCTCCTGAACAGCGTATAACCCTCTAGATCAGTGGTTCTCAAACTCGGTCCTCAGGACCCCACACAGTGCATGTTTTGCAGGTAACCCAGCAGGTGCACAGGTGTATTAATTACTCACTGACATATTTTAAAAGGTCCACAGGTGCAGCTAATTATTTCACTTGTGATTCTGTGAGGAGACCTGCAAAACATGCACTGTGTGGGGTCCTGAGGACCAAGTTTGAGAACCTTTGCTCTAGATTAAAATGTACAAACATGAGATTCATCCCATCAAGTTTCAGTAATACCTATAATATCATACTGTTTGTTTGCTGCAAGGACTTCTAGTTCCCCCTTTTATCCCTGTAAGACTTCTAGCGTTTACATACATACAATTAAGATAAGTGTTATCTCTACTGCTAGGAACTTTATTTTCTTTGTGCATTATCGGCGATCCGTGTTTATCGTTAAATTGTGTTTTGGTAGTCCCCTTGGTAATACCCTTGCCAGCTGCTCTTTCCCTCCCCCTACTCCACCCCCATGTATCTCACTACCTTCATCCTTACTATTCTCACTGCTTGACCCATAGTTTCTTGCTAAACTCTCCCCCCAGACGCCTAGTTTAAAATCTCCTCCAATCTAACCATCCTTCCCCCCAGCACTGCTGCCCCCTCCTCATTCAGGTGCAATCCATCGCAACACAAAAGATGGTGCCTGACTGAGAAGTCTGCCCAGTGTTCCAAGAACACAAGCCCTTCTTTCCTACACCAGTCTCTAAGCCACACATTCACCTCCCTAATCTCCCTCTGCCTCCCTGGGTTACCACATGACACAGGTAATACTTCGGAGAATAATACCCTAGATGTCCTTGCCTTTAGTTTCTGGCCTAAGTCCCTATAGTCAGTCTTAAGGACATCTCACCTACCCCTAACTTTGTCTTTGGTGCCAACATGCACCAAGACCGCCAGGACGTTCTCAGCCCCTCCAAACAATCTTTCTACCTGGTCAGCAATGTGTTGTACCCGAGCACCCAGGAGACAATAGACTGTACGGCAATCACGGTCCCGGTAGCAGATTGCCCTGTCTGTCTTTCTTACAATAGAATCCCCTACCATCACAATCTGACTAGGTACCTCACTTCCTTTTTTCCCATCTGTGCCGGAGGGACTGTTCCTCCGGTTGCTAGAGGGAACAGTCTCCTCCAGCTCCCCTAATTTCTTCACTGCCATCCACAGAATCTTCGTTCAATCGGGTGAATTTATTGGGGTTTGGTGGTTCAGAGATGTCTTGACTCCCCCTCTTTTTCTTCTTCCTTCTAACTGTGACCCAGCTGACTAACTGATTTTCCTCATCTACCCCTGTCCCCTGGCAATTCCTCCACCATTCTATATTCTATCTAAGCTTTGCTCGAGATTGTGAATATCCTTCAGTCTTGTAACGGTTTGCTCTAGATCAGTTACCTGGGCTTCCAGGGTAGCCGTTCACACACACCTCGCGCAGATGTTTTCACACTGGGACGGTTGCTCCAGGTGCGCATACATCATGCACGACATGCAGTGAGTGAGATTCTCAATCACGGCCCCACCCATTTTGTTTGTAAAGTCTAACTCCCCGGTACCTTCAGAAAATAATACAAACTATGCAATACAATACAGTACTATAGCCTAGCTGCGAAGAGAAACAATATTCAACAACAGAACAGTAATTAATAAAACAATACAATCAAGGACAAGGGGAGTTACAAAAAGAGTCATCTGACATGACGATGTCTAGCACAGACACTGAGCCCTGACTTTTACTTAGTACATATGTTGTTTTCCTTTTCCTGTCCGTATTCATATGTTAAATTGTGGATTAGCATTATTCAGCCAATTCACTGATATATATTTTTCACAAAAGTTTATTAGAAACTAACCGAAGTACCCGACATTGCCCAGGTTTAAATCTCAAGTTATTAAGTTATCAATGAGTTGGATGTAACTAACATTTTTAAACTAATTAGCAGCTTAGCAGCTCTTCCAACACATCCATGAGGTGGCTGCCCAGTGATGTTTTTGATTTGGTGTGTACTGTGTTGCCAGTAGCCCTGATCCCCAGCATTTGGGTTTTTTTCAGTGTTATAATCACTTTTCCATTGCGAGATGGGTTTAACGTTTTCCTTCTATTATCAGTGTTGCTATTCCAAGGCTTTTGGGTACACAACGTTTCTTAGTCTTCCCACCTCTATTTCTGTCAGTTATTTTAGGTCATTGATTTATGGTTATTACAGGTCATTGAATTATGGTAATTTCTGTCAGCTATTACAGCTCATTAAAGTTAACATCCAAATCCATCTGATATTGTTATGAAAGATTAGATGCTTGGACTTACAGTATGCCGTAGAGCGCTCCAATGAAAGATCCTTGAACTTGCAAGATGCTGTGAAGGACTTCAGAACTAATTGGGAACGTAGCTGCCTTGGACTTGCTTGAAGTCAAGGGAACCACCAGTTCTATTAGGGTGAGACTCCTGGAGCCCTCAAGAGGTGTTTCACCATTAGCAAACTCCCCGCTGTTCTCTTAGTGCTAGTTGCGCACACTGTCACTTTGGGGGCCCCCTGGAATACTTTAGCAGTAGGAGCTCACCCAATAGACAGAGATCCCAGATAGCACAGGATAAAGACAGAAGAGAGAAATACAGCAGTGTCTTGGTAGATGAGACACAAATAGATGAGACTCCGGAACCACCGGGTCCTACGGGAGGCTGTACATAGTGCTTTCCAGAGCCATTTTCTTGCGGCGAGTGAGGCGTGCATTCGCACGGGGCGCCCGCCGCGGCTCTTGGTGGCTCTCTTGGCTCTCCCCCTCCTCCCCGTCGTTACTACTCCGCTCAGGGGGTGGAGTTTCGTGTAATGACGTGCTTGCGTCGTGATGTCATGACTCAAACGCGTCATTACAAGAAACCCCGCCCTTGAGTGGAGTAGTAATGACGGGGAGGAGCCAGGACACGGGCGGGTGGGCAAGCAAACCAGAAGGAGGGAAATGCAAGCCGAAGAGTTGCAGCGCAGGGCGGGAAGCGGGATTAAGAGGACAGCTTGCCGGTGCATGCCGCTGCAAACGTAAGTATAACACTCTGTCTCTCTCACTCTCAGTCTCTCTTTCTCTCTCTCTCTCCCTCTCTTTGTAGAAGCGGACTCTGCCTGCCGTACTGTGTAAAATGGGGACTCTTGCCTGCCGAAATGTGTAAAATGGGGACTCTGCCTGCCATAATGTGTAAAATGGGGACTCTCTTGCCTGCCATAATGTGTAAAATGGGGACTTTCTTGCCTGTCGTAATGTGTTGTGTGCAGGGTCAAAAACTGGCAGTCGTTTCAGGCGAGGCCACGCCCATTGCAGCAAGGTCACGCCCATCTTAACAAGGACACGCCCCTTGCCGGGAGCGCAATATTATTATTTTTATCCATGGCGGGCGCATTTTTAAATCTCGCAGCCCTGGTGCTTTTGCATAGAATGAATTAGTTCTTAGTAATTACTGGAATATGGGCAGAACTAGTGCCAGGAGGTTGACGAGACCCAGAACATGGGCAAAAAGACTTACCTCACTGGACGGTCTTCACCAGGAACCCGCTCGAGGAACTTTGGCCTTCGCTGCACCCAGTGAGCCGGTCGCGGACCCCTGCCTGGGTTACCTAGTCTAGATGTTCAGGAGAGGTTTGGCTTTAGACTGGTGGTCAGACCAGCTGGAACAGGACTGGAATGCTGACCAAGCTGGTACCGGAATGATAATACTGGATCCGGACTGGAGTATAACCGGACTGGAGCCGAACTGGAGTGCAACCGGACTGGATACAGACTCAAGAGTAACCGGATTGGAATCAGACTGGAACCAGACTTGAACCGGACTGGAGTGCAAACAAACTGTAGCCGTACTGGAGTGTAAACAAACTGGAATGATGCTGGTATAGCAGGGTTTCCACAGTGATACTCATAACCGAGGGTAGAGTTTCACTAAGGGAGCGCAGCTGCAATGCACACACTGCTGTTTTACTGGCACCAGAGTCCTGTGAAGCAGGAAGCTTTGTACCCTCAAGTGAATCCGGATTGGCTGCAGGAATCAGCTGACTCACAACCTGAACAGGATTGGGCTGATCCTGGTCAGGAGACCTGAACAGAGACATGCAGTGAGTTAAATTTCTCAGGAGGCACTGGCTAGCGCACAGCGTCTATTCACTGGAGTCAGAGGGAGAGGGGGCATGCCAGCAGCTCACAGAGCGCTGGGCATGCCCCCTCAGTGACGAAAATGGGGGGCGTGGCTCGCGATCGTGGGTCCTCCGCAAAGCCATGCCCCTTTTCTTAGGTCACGCCCCTTTTTCGGGAGCGCGCGTGTGTCCCTCTTTAGGAAAATGAAAAGTTGGGAGGTATGCACATTATATGAGCCAAAGGTTACACGTGGGCATTATGCAAAGGTGCAGCAGTATAAACTCCTGGAAATTTGGTGGGTTTTGATTAGAGTTGTGCGGAAAAGATAAGCAGGTGCCATAGACTTTTTACTCCAGAGATTTGACTATAAAAACAATTAGCATAATACAAAAAATATATATTTTTAATATATTCTTTGTATTTTTCATACACTTATACAGTCAAAACTCTGGCACAAACGTTAATATGACAGGAAAGGCTCTGCCTCACCCCATCGTACGTCACTGGATCTGAAGCAAGATCGCACTGTCCACACCACATGTCCCGACAGGCCACTGTTACGGGGATCGCTGCAGCAGCATGACACAGTCTTTTCTCTGCCCTGTGCCTTGCCACTGACCACCTCCAGGGACAGTGATGTGACCGAACAGAGCGCTCGCCGCCGAGACGAGCGCGCCCGCACAGTCAACCAGACAGGTAAATGCCAAGGCCTAGGCCGAGACTGGAGTTGGACGGATTGATTTGGGAGGGATGAGAAGAGTTTGAATGCATTAAAAGTATATTTGGGGATAGATGCCTGAGCGGAGATAAAATAGTATTTTAATTAAATACCGGTAAATCCTTTTCTCGTAGTCCGTAGAGGATGCTGGGGTCCACATTAGTACCATGGGGTATAGACGGGTTCCTTGGGAGCCATAGGTACTTTAAGAGTTTAATAGTGTGGGCTGGCTCCTCCCTCTATGCCCCTCCTACCAGACTCAGTCTAGAAACAAATAGCTCCATTAGTAAGGTGTCTGCTTCCAGTGTAATAGGGTGTGGTTTCTAATCCTGGGTGTGACACTTGTAAAATGTGTATCTACAGTATAATAAAAAGTTTGTGTTTTGTAAGGTGCAGGGACCAGTGAGGAAGTCTCCCACTGAAGAGATAGTGGCAGCTATCAATTAACTTAATTCAATAGTGTCACAGAATGGGAGGAGAGGTGCCCCCTTCAGAGCAGGAGCCCGGCGGCAGATGACTCCGTTGCCTCCCAGAGTTACGCCTCTGATTCTGTGTATTTTTTTTCTGTGGTTTCATGATGCCTCTCCTCTTCCACATATTTTTCCTTTATTCCTGCACCTTTTCTACATCTTGTTTTACTTGCGCTCCTCGGGAGATCCCTTTATCTTTTTTTCCTTCCTCATATGACTCATTTTTTTAGCACTAACGCACATTCAATTCTTCCACTACTAATGTATCTTTCCTAATATATTAACTCACTTTCCCGCTCTCATTGCCACAGTCACTGTCTCTCTGTCATTGCTCGCATATCTCTCAGCCTCTCTCTTTCTCAGAGGGCAAGATGTACTAAGCCTTGAAAAGTGGAGAGTGATAACCTAACCCCACAAGCTTGAGGCTGTTGCCGGGACAGTGCGCTGAGATCTTCCGGACACTCTCAGCCGAAGCGCACAGCCTCCGTCGGGAGCGGGTACGGTCTGATCCGTCCACATACACTGCATATGACCATTTGCTGCTGTAGTTTTTTTTTTTTATTGTGTGTAACATCATTTTATATTCCTATTAATAAAATCCCGATTGGGTACTTTTTACATTCTCTGCATGATTCGGTGTCTGAAAAACCGCTGAGGGGATAACAGGTTTCCTATTCTGGTGAAAATACATCTGCAGTGATTGAGGGATTTAAAGAAAACAAGGGGTTTAAAAGTAAGTGTCTGCCCAGAGGGAAAAGATTGGACACTTCTATATGCTGAGATTAATTAACGGCTGTCTACTCCTACTAAAACGGACATCAGCATAGTATCTAAATATTTTATTGATATTTATAAGGCAACACCATTTTAACATTTGGTCACTTCTAAAACATCTTGTTAACATCTATATAACAAATATCTAGCGCTGTAAGCTCTCCCTTTTTCTTTGTGTGTAAATGTGGTTTGGTGCAGGTGTACACCATAGGGCAGAGATCAGCTGCTGATTATCAGGCGCTGTGAAAAGATTTTTTCTTTTTGATAACCTAACAACCAATCAACTCCTAACTGCCATTTTTTCAAGCAGGGCCTGTGAAGATGGCAGTTAGGAGCTGATTGGCTGGTACTATATCACTTTCCACTTTATCACTTTTTAAGGCTTTGTACATCGCTCTCCAATTCTACCTTTCCTATTTCACAGTATCTGTGTCTACCATTACTGGCATATCTCTCTAACGCTCTCATACTCTTTGTCCTCTGTCATATTCCTCTCTCTCTCTCTCTCTCTCTGATCGGGTCCCGGCGCCACAGCATCAAGTTTCAACTTGGTGCAGTCCGTGAGCCAATTTGAAGCATCTACTTCCTGCTGCCGGTCCACGAGCTGCGATTGGCTCACGGACTGCATCAAGTTTAAACTGTCGCTGACATCTGCTCTGGCGCCATAACCCATTCAGAGATGTGTCCCACTTTACTCTGTATATGTGCCTAAGCCTATTTTATTAACACTTATTTATATAGCGCCATTATATGTTGTTGCACTTTGCAATTCAGAACACACACAATAATAAAAAAAAACTAGAGAGTCAGAGAGGTAAGAGGGTCCTGCTCGCAAGTATACAATATCATAGCTTCCAACTTTGTCCTCATTGGAAGAGGGACACACACGCGGCGAAGCCGCGCACGCTCCAGAAAAGGGGTGTGACCTATGAAAAGGGGGCGTTGCTTAGTGGAGGACCCGCGATCGCGAGCCACGCCCCATTTTTGTCACTGTGGGGGCCAGGGCCGGCGCGACCATTAGGCAGCTTTAGGCAGCTGCCTATGGGCGCCGGCCACTGGAGGGCGGCACAGAACGCTGCTGATGAATCATCTTAAGAGATGAAGAGCACAAATGTTGTGGCCACCTATCAGCTCCCACTCCTCCCTCTGCAAACCCAGTCTCTCTCTCCTCCCGCAATAGCACCCGAGCCTCCGCGACCTCACCCGCCTCCTCTCCTCCTGCAATTGCTTACCGCCTCCGCCCCCCCGCCCCCTCATCCCCCATCACAGATCGGATCTGATCTCCTGATCCGATCTGCGGAACAGTGCACTTTCGGTTTCTGTCTTTGTCCGGCCTCTCCCGCACGGCCGCTCCCTGATGTCACAGTGCACATGCCGCAGTGTGACTGACCCAAGCGCAGCCCTGTAGTACAGCTGCCTGCAGAAGCCGCGCTCAGCTCCGTGAAGGCAGATGATGATCGTGACTGAGCTGCGGGATGTGGCGGCTGCTGCTGATGATGATCGGGGAACTTAGGGATGCCCATGTTCTGCAGTGCTGTATAAAAAGGTATGCACTGCCACAATGACAATTTTAGCAATTATACTGTATTTGGTGACTTGATACTGTTTATATAACTCTATGTTTGTATTAATAAACTAGTTTCAGACAGGTCACCTCGGTCAGTCCCTGCCCCTGCTTGGCTCCACCCCCTCTCTGCTGTTTACCCCAGCCTTCCCTGTCATGGCTCAAATCCCCCTCCTTCCTCCCATCATTTCTCTGTCCCAGTCTATCCGAGGGCGATCCCACACATTCATCCCAACTACTTGCCTCCCTCTCCCCCATCATGGTTCAGTCACAAACCCCTCACCCGTCCTCCTTCCACACTAACCCTGGTGAGCAGTCAACCTCTCCGCAGCTGTCCCGTCTCACGTGTGTGTGTGTTTGTGTGTGTGTGTGTATATATATATATATATATATATACGTGTGTATGGGATGGCATCAGGATCCTGTTGCTTTGGATGCCAGCGCCGAGAGAAGACCAGCAGAAGTATCCCGATGCATAGAATCCCAACACCTGCTAGGTAAGTATTCTAACTCTCCCCTTCTGTCCTCCTAATCCCAACCCTCCTAACACCCCCTGCCTAACCCTTCTTGTAGTGCCTAAACCTAACTCCCCCCTTCCCTCGCAGCCTAACTCTCCCCGCCATAATTACGATCGAGATGCCGTCAGTAAGAATTCAGGCGCCGATATTGTGATCGATGTTCGGATCCTAGCGTCAGTCTACTGGCCAGTGTTGGGATTCCAGCATCAGTATTCCAACTGCCGGCATCCCGAACGGTGGTATGCTAACTGGATCCTAATCTATCTATCTATCTATCTATCTATCTATCTATCTATCGTAATGTGTGTGGCACTCCGAATCACCCAATGATATATTGCAGACATACATTAGACTAGATTGCGGTCAACTTTTCAGGGACCTGTTATTACTGTATATGCGGTTCTTCTGACTTTGAATGGGTTCAGTATGCTTTACCATCGTTCAGGATCCTGGCAGTCAGGAGACCGACGCCGGGATCCCATCAGGCGGAATGCCAGTAGGGAGCGCAGCGCGTCCCCTCGTGGGCTCACTTCGCTCGCCACACTATTCTATTCCCCCTCAAGTGGTGGCGTGGACCACTACATGAGTGGGAATACCAGGCCTCGTTCGGGATTCCGGCCGCCGGCTTTTTTCCGGGTGTCGGGATTCTGGCATCGGTATCTTGAACGCCGGGATTCCAACAGCCGGTAAATTGATGGCATCACACATATATATATATATATATATATATATATGTGTGTGTGTGTGTGTGATGTTTATGCGATTTATGGCACCGCAGCGTGCACATGTCCACTATCTCTTTGTGAAGATTTAGACCCTTACCAGGCCATTTAATTTATTTTGTTCTCTGTATATTTGGCCACTGTTGTGTACACTGGGCCCTTTACTAGCTTTTGCCCCTTTGTACCTGCTAGTTACTGCACAGGTGTGTGCTCAGGGTTTTGGTATTGTCCACCTTTGGAGCCCCTATTAACCCTCTTTGAGGTCTGGGTCATTGTGTGACATTACACAGGGGTTGGGTATATCCGTTTTACATGGCACTGCTGTATGCTCTTATTTATCACATTTGTCATTTTATATTTTTATTTCTATTTTATTTTTTTATTTGTTACTTTTCATTTTTTGTTTCATAATTTTCTTGTCCTTTTGTATTTCACATTCTGCAATTTTGTGTATTGTCATGTGTTTTATCAGCCGCCGTGATGTTTGTTGTATTACTTCTATGCCATGTTCTGTGGGATATTATACTATTAATTGCCGTATGGCTTGTCTTATTGGTGATACCCACTGTGATGTTATTGCATTATTATAGTTCTTCTCCCACATATGTTCTTTTCATGCTGTCCTGTATGTTGTCAGTCTTC